>NC_053027.1:134186241-134197987 GCF_003073215.2 Triticum urartu | reverse complement strand
AACAGAGAGTTTGCATTGCAATCTCGGTGGGACCGATCGCTCATCTTGGTTAGACCGAAACGTTACGAAGGGAAACAGAGAGTTTGCAATCCCATCTCGGTGAGACCGAGATCCAGATCGGTGAGACCGAAGTGATTAGGGTTTCTGGCAGTGGCTATGTCAAGTGAACTCGGTGGCGCCGGATAGAAGATTTTGTTGGGGCCGAGTTCGACTTTTGGTTTGGGACATATGTGGATATGAGAAAGTAGTTGAGGGTTTTTGGAGCATATCACTAAGCATTTTGAGCAAGTAACTCATTAAGCAACACCTCACCCCCTTTTAATAGTATTGGCTTTTCCTATGGACTCAATGTGATCTTGGATCACTAAAAGTAAAATGTAGAGTCTTGTGCTTTGAGCTTGAGCCAATCTTTTGTCCTTAGCATTTTGAGGGGTCCACTTTCTAATCCATGCCATGCCAATCATTGAGCTTTCCTGAAATATTTATCTTCAAATAGCATTAGCTCAATGAGCTATATGTTGTTAGGAATTACCAAAACCACCCAGGGATAGTTGCACTTTCAGTATCATTATGCCGTTGGATCAATTGTTACCTTAGTTGCGATCTTCATCGCATTTGTTGTGATGAGGGTAAGTTTTCTCTAGTGTTTTGCTTAACAAATGCATACTTGGCTTATTTTCCTCCTAAATGGCATAATTACCTAAGTTAGATAAAAATGAGCTATACTTACGTATGTTGGCTCAAAAATGGCATCATCACCTAGGTTACCACAAAAATGACCTATACTTACCTTATTTTTCTCCAAATTGACATAATAAGCTTAGTTGACCTATACTTTACCTAGGGTAGCTAAAAATGACCTATACTTAGCATTTTTTTCTCCTAAATGACTTAATATGGTTAGTTAGCTAAAAATGGCATAACTACCTAGGATAGCTCAATAATGATATATACTTAGCTTACCTAGTTCATTTATGACATAATTAGCTTACTTAGGTCAAAAATGGCATAACTACCTAGGTTAGCTCAAAAATGACCCATACTTAGCTTCTTCAGTTCATTTATGACATACTTAGCATACTTAGGTCAAAAATGGCATGATAATCTTCGTTACCTCCTAAATGACATAGACTTAGCTTATTTTCCACGAAAATGACATAATAACCTTACTAAGCTCCAAAATGACCTATTTACCTAGCTTAGCTCTAAAATGACCTACACTTAGCATTTTTACCTAGCTTAGCTAAAAAATGGCATTTTTACCTACCTTAGTTAGAAGAATAAGAAGATAAAGAAGAGGAGGGGAGAAAAAGAAAGAGAAGAAAAATTCTTATTCTTCTTCTAGCTAGTCTTCTTCTTCTAGTATTCTTCTTCTTCTAACTTTCTTCTTTCCCAATTTGCAGATTTGCTTTCGATGAGGAAGCTTGCGTTGATAGAGTCTACTCTTCTCCTTGCGCTCCCTTTTTGTTTTGATTTTGTAGGATGAACAATGTGAAACTTGCTACCTATATATGTATGTATGGATGAAACCATTGTATGCTTGTTGTTGGATATGTTGGCTAGCTATATATGTTGCATATGGAGTTTTGAGTTGGTATGTATATGTGTTGGATGATCATATCCATATGGTAGGGATATGATTTGGTATGTACATGTGTTGTTATGCTTGCTGAAAGTATTTTCAAATGTGTGTGTATATATATGTGAAATTGAATGAATATAAGAAAAAACAGAAAAAAAAAACAGGGGCTGTACAGGCTCTTTGCCGTATGCTGGTAGACGGCAAAGAGCTTTGCCATCAGCGAGTAGACGGCAAAGCTGCCACGTGGCAGCTACCTGTGAAACCTGGTGTGCACTGGGCTAGCCTATTTGGCAGCTTTGTCGTCTACTAGCAGACGATAAAGACCTTGGCATCTTTGCCGTATGCCAGCAGACGGCATAGCTTGCCATGTGGCGGCTACCTGGGGGGCATCTAGGCTGGCATATTTGTGCACTTTGTCGTCCGCTGGCAGATGACAAAGATGCAAAGGTCTTTGTCGTCTACCAGCAGACGGCAAAGCACGTCGTTAACCCCTTAACGGCCCTAAGCTGCCACGTGTGTCGTCCAGGTCCTTTGTCGTCTGCTGGCGGACGGCAAAGACCTTTGCATCTTTGCTGTCTGCCAGCAGACGGCAAAGTGCCCTTTGTCATAGCTTGTTCAGCCGGACGTGTTGCCGTTTGCTGGCTAATGGCAAAGGCCTTTGCCGTCCGCCAGGCATGCCTTTGCCGTCAGCCATGGCAGACGGCAAAGTGCCTGATTCATGTAGTGTATGTCTCCATATAAAATGGTTTATGGAAAAACATGTCATTTGCCTCTTGAGTTAGAACATAAAGCATATTGGGCAATTAAAGAACTCAATTATGATTTTAAGCTTGCTGGAGAAAAGAGGTTATTTGATATCAGTTCGTTAGATGAATGGAGAACCCAAGTTTATGAAAATGCCAAGTTGTTTAAAGAAAAGGTTAAAATATGGCATGACAAAAGAATCCAAATGCGAGAATTCAAAGTGGGTGAGTATGTTCTATTGTACAATTCTCGTTTTAGATTTTTTGCAGGAAAACTTCTCTCTAAATGGGAAGGACCATACATCATTGAGGAAGTTTATTGTTCTGGAGCTATTAAGATCAATAATGCCGAAGGCACTAATCCGAAGGTGGTCAATGGGCAAAGAATTAAGCATTATATCTCAGGTACACCTATTAATGTTGAAACTAACATTATTCAAACTGTGACGCCGAAGGAATACATAAAAGAGACCTTCCAGAACACTCCAGAACCCTAAAAAGGAAGAGGTACGTGATACGGTAAGTAAACCGACTCCAAAAATTCCATAAAAATATTTTTTGTAAGTTTTGGAATATTAGAAAAAATACAAAAATAAGAATCACTGGAGTGGGCCACCCAGGTGCCCACTAGGCACCAGGGCACGCCTGCCCTCCCTGGCGCACCCTGGTGGGTAGTGGGCCCCTCGTGGGCCTTCCCCACTCCTTTTCCTCTAGTTTACGTGTTTTGCAAGATAAAATTTCGTTATATATACTCCCGGACGTTTTGACCACCGCATCGCGGAAATATCCTCTGTTCTTGTTTCGTGCTATTTCCCTGGCAGATCTGAAAGTATGTCATCTCAAGATTCAGATGGGGAGAGCTTGGTATCACACTATGTCACCAAGGATCTATGGGGATATAGACCCCTATGGATGGTCCACAGAGGAGGAGCAAGATGCCAACTTGAAGGAAACAGAAGACGCGGGCTCGGATGAAGACAATGTTCCTCTACCTCAACCAGGAGATATGCATGTGGATTTCAAGAAGTCAAGCCTTCCAAACACAGTAAACAAATCTAAGGTCCAATTTATCCTGTCCCGTTTTCTGCAGGAAAGCAAGGAGGCATTATGTAAAAAGGTATTGAAGCTTGAGCAGGAAGTCGATGATTTGAGGGAGGAAAATTTCATCCTGAAACGTAAGCTGGACAAGCTCACCACACCACCACCACCATCACCAAAAAGGAAAACTTGAGTACATGGGTATGGACACTCCCCTTGGCTTGTGCCAAGCTTAGGGAGGTACCCCGGTATCGTATCATTGTCACTTTTATTATCTTTACCAATTTTTAGCTCGATCCTTAGTTATTTCATGATTTAGTTGAATAAAAGTTTGGTATGATCTATTTTCCAGTGCTAGTTTCTTGATCTATCTATGTAATCGAGTGAGAGTTATATAATAAAGATTAGTTTGAGTTTTTTGCTTCTTTACTTTTATGTTTCAATCATAACAATGAAAATAATTAAAAAGATCATATGCTAATCTTATGGAAAGTAATGACATTACATAAGGAAAAGTATAAGTGGTAAAATTTGTTGAAAGTTGACAAACATAACATTGGTCAATGGTGGAATTCATAAAAAAATAATAAGGGAAGAGAAGATTCACATGCAAATATACTATCTTTGACATCTTTTATGATTGTGAGCCCCCATTAAGTATTTTATGCCAAATTGTTGACGTTGGACAAGGAAGACAACGTAATGATTTATGTTTGTTCATATTCACATAGAAGTTATATTGTCATGGATCCTCTAACATGTGATGCTTGCCCAGTATCTTTGCTAGCCAAAAATCCGCACCAAGTAGAGATACTACTTGTGCATCCAAAACCCTTAAACCCAGTATCATGTTACAAAAGTCCACTATATCTACCTATGGATTGAATAAGATCCTTCAAGTAAGTTGTCATCGGTGCATAAGGCAATAAAAATTGCTTCTAAATATGTATGATATTTTATTGTAAGGGAAAATAAGCATTGTACTAACTTGTGATGGCAAAGAAATAAAAGTGACAGACTACATAATAAAGGTTGCTATCATAAGGGGCAATTTAACATGACATTCTTTTGCATTAAGAACTTGTGCATCCAAAAATAAAAAGTGCATGACAACCCCTGCTTCCCTCTGTGGAGGGCATATCCTTTACTTTTATGTATTTACTTTTTGTGCAAGAGTCAATAGTGCTTTCCTCTATTGATTTTTATTTTTCTCTTTTGCAAGCATCACATGGTGGGGAAAGATCTAGGCATATATATCCAGTTGGGCCAAAATTATAGGACCCTATCTTTCTATGTGTCTGGCTGAAACTTTTTGCTCCATATATATGTTATGAGTGTTAGAAATCATAGAAGACTAAATTATGGTTGAGTATGTGGACTTGCTAAACAAGAGCTCTGACACGAGACTCTTCCTGAAAAGATGATGAATTGCAATTGCATATTTGACGGTTGTGATGAATTATTCCTTATACTTTGATGTTGTGATGAATTATTACTTGTTCATGAGAATTTCTATGATAAAGTTTATTGTTGTTATAATAATGATCATGATGCTACCATGTCCGTATTTTGTTTTTTATTAACACCTCTCTCTCTCTCTATAAGCATGTGGACATGATTATCTATATCGGCTTTCGCTTGAGGACAAGCGAGGTCTAAGCTTGAGGGAGTTGATACGTCCATTTTGCATCATGTTTTCCTGCTATTATTATAGTGTTTCTAATCATTGTAACACCTTGTGGAGCAATTCTAATGCCTTTTCTCTCTTAATATGCAAGATTTACATGGAGAGGGAGATTACCAATAGCTAGAATTCTGGACGTGAAAAAGCTATGTCAGAGATACCTATTTTGCACATCTCCAAATGAGCTGAAATTTCACGGGAATTATTTTGGAATAGATAAGAACTATTGGAGAAAAGAAATACCAGAGGGGGCCACCCAGGTACCGACTAGGCACCAGGTCGTGCCTACCCCCCTAGCACACCCTGGTGGGTAGTGGGGCCCCTGGCCAGCCTCTGATGCCCATCTTCTGGTATATAAGCCCATTTTCCCTAGAAAAAATGAGGAGAGGACTTTCGGGATGGAACGCCGCCGTCTCGAGGCGGAACTTGGGCAGGAGCACCTTTGCTCTCTGGCGGAGCGATTTCGCCAGGGATACTTCCCTCCGGGGGGGGGGGAGAAATTGAAGCCATCGTCATCACCAACAACCCTCTCATCGTGGGAGGATCAATCTTCATCAACATCTTCACCGGGACCATCTCATCTCAAATCCTAGTTCATCTCTTGTGTTCAATCTTTGTATCAAAACCTCAGATTGGTACCTGTGTGTGACTAGTAGTGTTGATTACATCTTGTAGTTGATGCTAGTTGGTTTATTTGGTGGAATATTATATGTTCATATCCATTATGCTATTTAATATCCCTCTGATCTTGAACATGAATATTATTTTCGACTAGTTGCTTTTGTTCTTGAGGACATGGGAGAAGTCTTGTCATAAGTAATCATGTGAATTTGGTATTCGTTTGATTTTTTGCGGGAAACTGTCGATCTATTCATCTTCAATCATGGCGGTACAACAAACTCCAGAATAATAAAAATTACATCCAGATTCATAGACCACCTAACGACAACAAGCACTGCAGCGAGCCGAAGGCGCGCCACTGTCATCGCCCCTCCCTCGCCGGAGTCGGGCACAACTTGTTTTAGTAGACAATCGGGAAGTCGTCGTGCTAAGGTCCCATAGGACCAACACCCTAGACACCGATGAAGAGAAGTTTAGGTCGGAAGGATCCAACCTGAAGACACATGAACAAAGACGAACAAAGACCGGATCCGACCGAATCCACCAAAGACAACCACCAACCAAATCCCGCGAGATCCATCGAAAACACACCTCCACACGCCCTCCGACGATGCTAGACACACCATTGGGACGGGGGCTGGGCGGGGAGAACCTTATTCCATCTTCAAGAAGCCTCCGTCGTCTCGTCTTCTTGAGCAGGACACAAACCCTAACAAAACTTGAAGAAGCACACGGAAACGGAGCCCTCCCGCCGGCTACATGACACTTCACCATCTTTGATATTTTGATGATGTGTATGTTGTGATTCCCTTAGTGGTGTTATGTGAACGTCGACTACATGATACTTCACCATCTTTGGGCCTAAGAGAATGCATTGTGGAGTAGTTATTAGATGATGGGTTGCTAGAGTGATAGAAGCCTAAACCCTAGTTTATGCGTTGTTCCGTAAGGGGCTGATTTGGATCCATATGTTTAATGCTATGGTTAGATTTTATCTTAATTTTTTCCCGTAGTTGCGGATGCTTGCGAGAGGGGTTAATCATAAGTCGGAGGCTTGTTCAAGTAAGAACAACACCCAAGCACCGGTCCACCCACATATCAAATTATCAAAGGAGTGCACGCGAATAAAACAAACATGATGAAAGTGACTAGATGAAATTCCTATATTTCCTTGAGAACGTTTTACTTATTATAAGAGACCGTTCCGACCCGTCCTTTGCTACAAAAAGGATTGGGCTACCTTGCTGCACCTATTGTTACTATTGTTACTTGTTACAAATTATCTTGCTACCAACCTATCTGTTACCGATAATTTCAGTGCTTGCAGAAAATACCTTGTTGAAAACCGCTTGTCATTTCCTTCCGCTCCTCGTTGGGTTCGACACTCTTACTTATCGAAAGGACTATGATTGATCCCTTATAATTGTGGGTCATCAATGGAAGACGGGAAGATTTGTTGAACCAACTTTCAAGACCGATAGCCGAAGATGAAAACAGTTCGGAAGAACCGATGAGCGTCCCCAACTTGAGGACCGGTTCAGGAGGATACTAACGGTGTCTTTGACTAGGGGTATTCACCACGTCGTCTCCCGACCAGGTGGATCGGGCCGAGGACCCCCATGACGGTTCACTAACGGGCCACTTCGGACAACACATGACATATACGAGAAAGATTCCACAAAGACTTGGTGATCAATACAAGGACTCCTTTCCACTGACGTATCTGACTAGGACTCTTATTATCCTAGGCCTCTGGTACATTATATAATCGAGGTTAGGCTAGTCAATAGATTACTATTATGGCATCCAAACACCCATTCATCATATCTCTAGGGTCTATCTCACAACTCACGATTTCGTGGTAGATCAACTACGTACTTTGACACTTATATAATATAAGCAAGAGCAGGACGTAGAATTTTACCTCCATAGAAAGGACCCGAACCTGGGTAACTTTGTGCATGTTCTCTCTTGTTACCCATTGATTTGATCTAACAACTCAAGCCCCCTACTCGAGATCTGTCGATTTTGACACTGACACATGGACTTGGGGCCAGTTCTTTTCGGCGATTCTCCCAGAATCGCACCCCTCTCCAGCTTCTCCCAGAATCGCCATTCCATATTTTTTTATAATTCTACCTAGTTAAGGTCTAATTAGCTAAGATTGTAAAAAACATATGGAGTGGTGATTCTGGGAGAAGCTGGGGAGGGGGGCGATTCTGGTAGAATCACCCAAAAGAACTGGCCCGGTGTAATCTCCTCTTACTTCTACAGATCTGCATCCTATCTAGAACATCCATTCTCGTGACAAGTAATCTAGGACGGAGGGAGTATTACTGTTGTTACATCTCGTTCCTCCGTCTGTGAATACTTGTTGAAGAAAATAGATATATTTAGACATATTTTTAGTTTTAGATACATTATTTTTTATTTTTTTATTTACTTCTCCAACAAGTATTTTCAAACAGAAAGAGTAGTTCGGAATTTACATTGGCGTCCCTTCCCAGTTCCCACCTCCCTCGGACTGGGTCAATTTACAACCCACATTATCTATGTAGCATGAAAGATCACTAAAGAATTTCAAAAAAGAAGAAACATTATTACCTGTCATTCAGACATTAAGTAGGTTCTTGTCAGGCTGCGCTGTGAAGAATACAAGAGCTGCTGACAGGCTAAAACGGAAATTCTCGTGACAGGAACGTGACGCCTGAACATTTTGTATTCCATTCCTGTCAGCGGCGACACCACCAACACCAGCCCACCGGAAAAGGAAAACAAATTCCATCTCACGCTGCATCTTATCACCTTCCTTGCCCCTCCGCAACCGCAAGGGCCGCCCTCCTCCGTCCCGCGCCGCTTCCAAAACTCCAAATCGGAATCTCCTCCCCCCCTCCCAGCGACAGCCCGGCACACGCGCACCCGGCCGTGATCCGCCACCTTCAGCTGCGCGCGCCAGCCGTCATGCAAGGTACAATAAAATCCTGTCCGAGAATTTGCTTCCTTTCTCGATGCAGCTGGTTTCTTGGCCTGTGCATTCTTCTCCGTTCTTCCCAGCCCTCTGCCGAGGTCGGGTTTCTCGAGGTGGGCTGCTGACTGCTGGTATCATGGTCGATCTTGGGATGGGGTTCTTGTTGCCGAATTGGGAGCTGTTGGGGGTGGAGTGGAGATTTTAGATTTGAGAGCCAGGAATGGTTTCTGTGTAGTGGTCGTATCATTATATGCCCTGTCATCATGGGGCATTTCTCGTTTATTGGCGATGGATTTGCGCGAATCTAACTTGGAATGTGCTCCATGGGTGGATCATACGAAGCAGTACAGGTGGCTGCTTATTTTATTCAATTATTATCTTAAAAGAATTCACCTGCAGCTTATTTTATCAGAAAAAATACTCCCTCCATTCCAAAATATAGCGCGCCCGCGCTTTCCGAGGTCGAACTTTGACCATAAATTGAATGGACGAGACCGACTGCGGCGGGAGAAAAAGTTACATAATTAAAAACTTCTTTCGAATACGAATTCACTGATATAACTTTTGCTTCCGCCGCAATCGGTCTTGGTAGTTAAATTTACGGTCAAAGTTGAAGCACGGGGATAGAGGAAGCACTACATTGTGGAATGGAGGGAGTATGTGTTACCAGGACGTTTTTTAATTCGTACTCCCTCCGGTCCTTTTTACTTTGCATATAAGAATTGTCTAAAGTCAAACTTCGCAAAGTTTGGCCATATTTATATGAAAAAATATCAACATCTACCATGTTAAAGTTATACAGTATGAAACTTTAAGTCATGACGCATCTGCTGGTATTAATTTCACGTTGTGAATGTTGGTGTTTTTTTCTATAAAGTTGGTCAAACTTTACGAGGCTTGATTTCAGATAAATCTTATATGCGAACTAAAAAGGACCGGAGGGAGTATCATCTTGTGTCTTACATTTTGAAAAGATTTTTCGTAGTATTCATTGTGATAATTATTGCTGGTGGTTGAATAAAGTGCCATAGCTTATCAGCCATGGGGGTTGGGCTACTTCTGCTGCCGTGGAGGTATAATTGGGGTTATGCAGTTGTCGTTTGTGACTTCTGATGTCTGTCGTACAATGATTGGGTTTCTTATATGGAGGGCTCAAAATGAGCTAATGATAAGTTGGAGTTGGGAAACTATATATTTCCTTGTTGGTGATACATGGCACTTATATCCAACTGTCTTTCGTTCTTGCTATTTTCATTCTGTTTCATCTCCACTGCTATTGTCTGCATCTGTTATGTGGTAATTTGGGTAGTTGCGCTCTTGATCTTTTGGGCTTATCATGCTGATGCACAGTCTTTCTGTTGCTATTTGAGCTTGTTGTTGGTTGATTTTGCTCTTCTGTTTGGTGATGATTCTTGCCATCTTGACTTTCTTCAGGAACTTTTTAGCTTCCTATGGAACTGTAATCGAAGCTTGAGATTTGATGCACTGGAATGTTGTTAACAAGGTTCAGAGCTACTTGAACTGTGGTATCCATTCTACATCACAGGTATATGTTTTGCTGTGAACAGATGTGTCTGTCGGTGTAAGTGTCATTCAGAATGACCTGATTAATTTCCAGTACTTAACTGTTCTATTATATTTCCATTTTGATGATATGCAGATTTCTTTCCTTGCCAAGATGGGAGTTTACCTCAGTACTCCAAAGACCGATAAGCTATCCGAAGACGGGGAAAATGATAAACTCAAATTTGGTCTTTCATCTATGCAAGGATGGCGTGCAAGCATGGAAGATGCTGTGAGTTTTCCACTTCAAGGCTATTCTAATTGTTTGATATCACTTAACAACACTGAACATTGAGTTTTGTTTCTAGAACACATACCTTGATGCGTGTTGTTGTGTGTTAGAAGAAAAACGTCAATATAAGGCTTATAAAGTACAAACAACCATTGGTGGGAACGGACAAACGAAAACAAAGACAAAATAAAGAGGAAACTAAAACAACACTGAGCTCATGAAAGTGGTTTTTCTACTCCCACGGACATTGCACCCATGATCGAAAACATAGCAAATAAAATAAATAAAATTCTGAAACTTTGTGGCTTCGATCATGACCAAATATTTTAGGTGCTTGCAAAAATTGGTGGCCAAATGAAATCCAAGGAGCTCTGTAAAAGAAAAACAAAATTTGTGCTCAAACACATGTCCACTGTTTCAGCGCAATTTGTATTTCATTTGATGTTATTTGGCCACCAAACTTTGCAACCACCTAAAACATTTGTTCATAATCGAAGCCACGAGATTTCAGATTTTTTTGGTAGTTGTTTTGATTTTACTGTTCATCATGGGGTGCAATCATTGTTGAGGAAATCGTTAACTGGTAGCTGCTCGGTTGGCTAGCGAGTAGGGGATTAATAGGCTAATCGGCAAGTTAATCGGCCATTTAATCAATTAATCGGACGATTTATCAGTTTATCGGCTACTCGGTGACCCTATGAGTAGGGATTAATCGGCAAGTTAACTGGTTAATCGGATGAATTCTTGAACAGGGGGTGCAATGAACTTGGGTGTAGCTACTACTTTTCCTTGAGCTCATTTCTTAATAGAAACCTTGTTGTCATGACCCAACTTTCTTATCATGATCGTACTTACTACCTGAAAAATAATGCTGATACTTTGAAGCTGGTGGGGCCGCACATTCTAGTTTTGACTTTGACTAGTGCTTCGATGCTCTCCCAGCTAGTGTAAAGCCAGCACTGTAGAACACATTAAACTAAATGCTTGATTCACAACCACCCCTTCCTGTGACATAGTGTTGCTACACGATTTGTCCAATTTAGTTCCTGAGAGCTGTACAAAACATTAAACTGAATGTCTGATTCGCAACCACTAACTGCTCCTCCAGTTACTTTACGTGGCTTCGGGATTTGTCCAATCTAGGTCCCTAGAGAGCATAAAAGCTCTATTATTTATCTTCCACGGCAACTTGGTGTGGACTTTGTGGGCACATGAAACATTTCATGTGTAAATTATTTTCACCATAAAAGAGACGCCCATTCCCAATATCCAAAATTGTTCATTTAATGAATTGACAAAGAATAGGTATGCTATT
>NC_053027.1:134169760-134185241 GCF_003073215.2 Triticum urartu | reverse complement strand
CCTTTTGGGAGAGACACACATGAATTGGAATTTATTAGAATACTCTATGTGCTTCGCTTATATCTTTTGAGCTAGATAATTTTTCTCTAGTGTTTCACTTATATCTTTTTAGAGCACGGTGATGGTTTTATTTTATAAAAATTATTGATCTCTCATGCCTCACTTATATTATTTTGAGAGTCTTTTAGAACAACATGGTAATTTGCTTTTGTTATAAAATTAGTCCTAATATGATCGGCATTCAAGATGGGTATAATAAAAACGTTCATATAGAGTGCATTATGAGAAGTTTGATACTTGATAATTGTTTTGAGATATACAGATGGTGATATTAGAGTCGTGCTAGTTGAGTAATTGTGAACTTGAGAAATACTTATGTTGAGGTTTGCAAGTCCCGTAGCATGCACATATGATAACCGTTGTGTGACAAATTTGAAGCATGAGGTGTTTCTTTGATTGCCTTCCTTATGAGTGGCGGTCGGGGACGAGCGATAGTCTTTTCCTACCAATCTATCCCCCTAGGAGCATGCGCATTGTGGTTGGTTTTGATGACTTGTAGATTTTTGCAATAAGTATGTGAGTTCTTTATGACTAATGTTGAGTCCATGGATTATACGCACTCTCACCCTTCCACCATTGCTAGCCTCTCTTGTGCCACACAACTTTTGCCGGTGCCATAAACCCATCATTTACCTTCCTCAAAACAGCCACCTTACCTACCTATTATGGCATTTCCATAGCCATTCCGAGATATATTGCCATGCAACTTTCCACCGTTACGTTTATTATGACACGCTTCATCATAGCCATATTGCTTTGCATGATCATGTAGTTGACATCGTATTTGTGGCATGGCCACCATTCATAATTTTTCATACATGTCACTCTTGATTCATTGCACATCCAGGTACACCGCCGGAGGCATTCACATAGAGTCATATTTTGTTCTAAGTATCGAGTTGTAATTCTTGAGTTGTAAGTAAATAAAAGTGTGACGATCTTCATTATTAGAGCATTGTCCCATGTGAGGAAAGGATGATGGAGGTGTTGGGGAACGCAGTAATTTCAAAATTTTCCTACACACACGCAAGATCATGGTGATGCATAGCAACGAGAGGGGAGAGTGTCGTTCACATAACCTCGTAGACCGTAAGCGGAAGTGTTATGACAACTCGGTTGATGTAGTCGTACGTCTTCACGATCGATCGATCCTAGTACCGAACGTACGACACCTCCGCGATCTGCACACGTTTAGCTTGGTGACGTCCCACGAACTCATGATCCAGTAGAGCTTCGAGGGAGAGTTCCGTTAGCACGACGGCGTGATGACGGTGTTGATGAAGCTACCGACGCAGGGCTTCGCCTAAGCACCGCTACGATATGATCGAGGTGGATTATGGTGGAGGGGGCACCGCACACGGCTAAAAGATCAATGATCAACTTGTGTGTCTTAGGGTGCCCCCTGCCCCCATATATAAAGGAGCAAGGGGGGGAGGAGCAGGCTGGTTAGGCTCAATGATATCAAGAGAGTCCTTCTCCTAGTAGGAGTAGGACTCTCCTTTCCTACTCCTACCAGGAGGGGGAAAGGAAGGAGGAGAGGGAGAAGGAAGGAGAGGGAGGAAAGGGGGTCCGCCCCCCTAGTCCAATTCAGTTTGGGCTAGCGGGGCCGCGCGCCCTGCCTTGTCCTGCCTCCTCTCTTCCACCACTTGGCCCATGAGGCCCAATACTTCTTCCCCCGTATTCCCGTAACTCCCTGGTACTCAGAAAAATACCCGAATCACTCGGAACCTTTCCGTGTCCTAATATAGTCGTCCAATATATCGATCTTTATGTCTCTACCATTTAGAGACTCCTCGTCATGTCCCCGATCTCATCCGGGACTCCGAACTACCTTCGGTACATCAAACACATAAATTCATAATACCGATCGTCAGAGAACTTTAAGCGTGCGGACCCTACGGGTTCGAGAACTATGTAGACATGACCGAGATACGTCTCTGGTCAATAACCAATAGCGGAACCTGGAGGCTCATATTGGTTCCTACATATTGTACGAAGATATTTTATCGGTCAAACCGCACAACAACATATGTTCTTCCCTTTGTCATCAGTATGTTACTTGCCCGAGATTTGATCGTTGGTATCTCAATACTTAGTTTAATCTCGTTACCGACAAGTCTCTTTACTCGTTTCGTAATGCATCATCCCGCAACTAACTCATTAGTCACATTGCTTGCAAGGCTTATAGTGATGTGCATTACAGAGAGGGCCCAGAGATACCTCTCCGACAATCGGAGTGACAAATCCTAATCTTGATCCATGCCAACTCAACAAACACCATTGGAGACACCTGTAGAGCACCTTTATAATCACCAAGTTATGTTGTGACGTTTGGTAGCACACAAAGTGTTCCTCCGGTATTCGGAAGTTGCATGATTTCATAGTCATAGGAACATGTATAAGTCATGAAGAAAGCAATAGCAATACACTAAACGATCAATTTCTAAGCTAACAAAATGGGTCAAGTCAATCACATCATTCTCTAATGATGTGATCTCGTTAATCAAATGACAACTCATGTCTATGGTTAGGAAACAGAACCATCATTGATTCAACGAGCTAGTCAAGTAGAGGCAAACTAGTGACACTCTGTTTGTCTATGTATTCACACATGTACAAAGTTTCCGGTTAATACAGTTCTAGCATGAATAATAACCATTTATCATGATATAAGTAAATATAAATAACAACTTTCTTATTGCCTCTAGGGCATATTTCCTTCAGTTTCCCACTTGCACTAGACTCAATAATCTAGTTCACATCGTCATGTGATTTAACACCAATAGTTCACATCTTTATGTGATTAGTTCACATCTCCATGTGACTAACACCCAAAGGGTTTACTAGAGTCAATAATCTATTTCACATCGCTATGTGATTAACACCCAAAGAGTGATCATGTTTTGCTTGTGAGAGAAATTTAGTCAACGGGTCTGCAACATTCAGATCCGTATGTATTTTGCAAATTTCTATGTCTACAATGCTCTGCACGGAGCTACTCTAGCTAATTGCTCCAACTTTCAATATGTATCCAAACCGAGACTTAGAGTCATCTAGATCGATGTAAAAAGCTTGCATCGACGTAACTCTTTAGGACGAACTCTTTTATCACCTCCATAACCGAGAAATATTTCCTTAGTCCTCTAAGGATAATTTTGACCGCTGTCTAGTGATCTACTCCTAGATCACTATTTTACTCACTTGCCAGAATAATGCTAAGGTATACAATAGGACTGGTAAACAACATAGCATACTTTCTAGAACCTATGACAGAGGCATGGGGAATGACTTTTCATTCTCTTTCTATTTTTTGTTGTGGTCGGGTTTTGAGTCTTTACTCAACTTCACATCTTGCAACACAGGCAAGAACTCCTTCTTTGACTGTTCCATTTTGAACTACTTCAAAATCTTGTCAAGGTATGTAAAAAAACTTATCAAGCGTCTTGATCTATCTCTATAGATCTTGATGCTCAATGTGTAAGCAACTTCATCAAGGTCTTTCTTTGAAAAACTCTTTTCAAACACTCCTTTATGCTTTCCAGAAAATTCTACATTATTTCCGATCAACAATATATCATTCATATATACTTATCAGAAATGATGTAGTGCTCCCACTCACTTTCTTGTAAATACAGGCTTCACCGCAAGTCTGTATAAAACCATATGCTTTGATCACTTTATCAAAGCATATATTCCAACTCGGAGATGCTTGCACCAGTCCATAGATGGATCGCTGGAGCTTGCTCACTTTGTTAGCACCTTTAGGATCGACAAAACCTTCTGGTTGCATCATATACAACTCTTCTTTAAGAAATCCATGAAGGAATACAGTTTTGACATCCATTTGCCAGATTTCATAAAATGCGGCAACTGCTAACATGATTCAGACAGACTTTTAAGCATCGATATGAATGAGAAAATCTCATCGTAGTCAACACCTTGAACTTGTCGAAAACACTTTGTGACAATTTGATCTTTGTAGATAATAACACTACTATCAACGCCCGTCTTCCTCTTGAAGATCCATTTATTCTTAATGACTCACCGATCATTGGTCAAGTCAATCAAAGTCCATACTTTGTTCTCATACATGGATCCCATCTCAGATTTCATGGCCTCAAGCCATTTCGCGGAATCTGGGCTCATCATCGCTTCCTCATAGTTCGTAGGTTCGTCATGGTCAAGTAACATGACATCCAGAACAGTATTACCGTACCACTCTGGTGCGGATCTCACTCTGGTTAACCTACGAGGTTCAGTAGTAACTTGATCTGAAGTTACGTGATCATCATCATTAGCTTCCTCACTAATTGGTGTAGGAGTCACAGGAACAGATTTCTGTGATAAACTACTTTCCAATAAGGGAGTAGGTACAGTTACCTCATCAAGTTCTACTTTCCTCCCACTCACTTCTTTCGAGAGAAACTCCTTTTCTAGAAAGGATCCATTCTTAGCAACGAATGTCTTGCCTTCGGATCTATGATAGAAGGTGTACCCAACTGTCTCCTTTGGGTATCCTATGAAGACACATTTCTCCGATTTGGGTTTGAGCTTATCAGGATGAAACCTTTTCACATAAGCATCGCAACCCCAAACTTTAAGAAATTACAACTTTGGTTTCTTGCCAAACCATAATTCATATGGCGTCATCTTAATGATTTAGATGGTGCCCTATTTAACGTGAATGCAGCTGTCTCTAATGCATGACCCCAAAATTATAGTGGTAAATCGGTAAGAGACATCATAGATTGTACCATATCTAATAAAGTACGGTTATGATGTTTGGACACACCATTACGCTGTGGTGTTCCAGGTGGCGTGGGTTGCGAAACTATTCCGCATTGTTTCAAATGAAGACCAAACTCGTAACTCAAATATTCTCCTCCATGATCAGATCGTAGAAACTTTATTTTCTTGTTACGATGATTTTCCACTTCACTCTGAAATTATTTGAACTTTTCAAATGTTTCAGATTTATGTTTCATCAAGAAGATATACCCATATCTTTCTCAAATCATCTGTGAAGGTCAATAAATAACGATACCTGTCGCGAGCCTCAACACTCATCGGACTGCATACATCAGTATGTATTATTTCCAACAAGTCTGTTGCTCGCTCCGTTGTTCCGGAGATCGGAGTCTTAGTCATCTTGCCCATGAGGCATGGTTCACAAGCATCAACCGATTCATAATCAAGTGATTACAAAAGCCCATCAGCATGGATTTTCTTCATGTGCTTTACACCAATATGACCTAAACGTCAGTGCCATAAATAAGTTGCACTATCATTATTAACTTTGCATCTTTTGGCTTCAATATTATGAATATGTGTATCACTATGATCGAGACTCAATAAACCATTCACCTTGGGTGTATGACCATTGAAGGTTTTATTCATGTAAACAGAACAACAATTATTCTCTGACTTTAAATGAATAACCGTGTTGTAATAAAGATGATCAAATCATATTCATGCGTAACGCAAACACCAAATAAGATTTATTTAGATTCAACACTAATCCCGAAACTATAGGGAGTGTGCGTTTAATTCTCTCCAATAAATTCCATTCGTATTCAATAGTCTTCATCATAAAGGAACCAGTACAAGAAGTATCGAGCATGGAGCGATTGTCGTCAGAAAGCCGAGCATAAAATTTTTGAATAATCATTTCTCTCGAGAGCTCATGATTGGGGCATGAATATAACATTGACTCAAGCCTCCCTCAAGCTTGAGCCATGCTTTCTCCTTCGCGAGGCCAAAAATTATGTATAATTACGATCACGGTGAACAAGATGCATAGGATAAAACTTCTGATGGAATTCCAATTTCAACCGTTTGTAGTCCCATGATCCCATATCATCACATAGCCTATACCATGTCAATGCATCTCCCTTCAAAAATAAAGGGAAGTCCTTCTTCTTGATAACATCATCGGGCATACCTGCAAGTTTAAATAATCCACAAACTTCATCCACATAGATTAAGTGTAAGTTGGGATGCAATGTTCCATCTCCTGCAAAAGGATTACCTAGCAGTTTCTCTATCATACCCGAAGGAATTTCAAAGTAAACATTTTCATTTTCGGTAGGTCCAATAGGTTGAGGAGCAACTATTTTCTCTACCGGTTGGGGTGAAGATACCCCGAACAAGCCCCTCAAAGGATTACTTTCCATAGTAACAAGTGACAGTAAATTTCAGCACACTATATAATTTTTCCTTACCAAATTCCACCTACCAAAGGCGCTTCACTCCCCGGCAATGGCGCCACAAAAGAGTCTTGATGACCCAAAAGTACAGGGGATCTATCATAGTCCTTTTGATAAGTAAGAGTGTCGAACCCAACGACGAGCAGAAGGAAATGATAAGCGGTTTTCAGCAAGGTATTCTCTGCAAGCACTGAAATTATCGGTAACAGATAGTTTTGTGATAAGGTAATTGGTAACGAGTAGCAAGTAATAAAAGTAAATAAGGTGCAGCAAGATGGCCCAATCCTTTTTGTAGCAAAGTACAAGCCTGGACAAACTCTTATATGAAGGAAAGCGCCCCCGAGGACACATGGGAATTATCGTCAAGCTAGTTTTCATCACGATCATCTGATTCACGTTCGGTACTTTGATAATCTGATATGTGGGCGGACCGGTGCTTGGGTACTGTACTTACTTGGACAAGCATCCCACTTATGATTAACCCCTATTGCAAGCATCCGCAAATACAACAGAAGTATTAAGGTAAACCTAACCATAGCATGAAACATATGGATCCAAATCAGCCCCTTACGAAGTAACACATAAACTAGGGTTTAAGCTTCTGTCACTCTAGCAACCCATCATCTACTTATTACTTCCCAATGCCTCCCTCTAGTCCCAAACAATGGTGAAGTGTCATGTAGTCGACGTTCACATGACACCACTAGAGGGATGACAACATACATCTCATCAAAATATCGAACGAATACCAAATTCACATGACTACTAATAGCAAGACTTCTCCAATGTCCCCAGGAACAAACGTAACTACTCACAAAGCATATCCATGTTCATAATCAGAGGGGTATTAATATGCATAATGGATCTGAACAAATGATCTTCCACCAAGTAAACCAACTAGCATCAACTACAAGGAGTAATTAACACTACTAGCAACCCACAGGTACCAATCTGAGGTTTGGATACAAAGATTGGATACAAGAGATGAACTAGGGTTTGAGATGAGATGGTGCTGGTGAAGATGTTGATGGATATTGACCCCCTCCCGATGAGAGGATCATTGGTGATGACGATGGTGATGATTTCCCCCTCCCGGAGGGAAGTTTCCGCGGCAGAACAGCTCCACCGGAGCCCTAGATTGGTTCCGCCTCGTGGCGGCGGAGTCTCGTCCCGAAAGCTTACTTATGATTTTTTCCTCGATGAAAGACTCCATATAGAAGAAGATGGGCATCGGAGGGCCACCAGGGGGCCCACGAGGAAGGGGGCGCGCTCAGGGGGGTACGACGCGCCCCACCCTCATGGCCAGGGTGTGGCCCCTCTCTGGAACTTCTTGCACTCAGTATTTTTTATATATTCTGGAAATAGCTTCCGTGAAGTTTCAGGACTTTTGGAGCTGTGCAGAATAGGTCTCTAATATTTGCTCTTTTTCCAGCCCAGAATCCCAGCTGCCGGCATTCTCCCTCTTCATGTAAACCTTGTAAAATAAGAGAGAATAGGCATAAGTATTGTGCCATAATGTGTAATAATAGCCCATAATGCAATAAATATCGATATAAAAGCATGATGCAAAATGGGCGTATCAACTCCCCCAAGCTTAGACCTCACTTGTCCTCAAGCGAAAGCCAAAATCAAAAAATATGTCCACATGTTTAGAGAAAGAGGTGTCGATAAAAATAAAATACGGACATGAGGGCATCATGATCATTCTTAGAACAGCAACACATATATATATAATATGATCTCTTATGCTAAAGTAACAATTGAATCACAATTTCAAGTATGAATCATAAACTTCATTGAGAACCAACAAACTCTAATCTCAGTCATTGAGGCAATTGCAATTTATCATAACATTGGAAAGAGTCAATATAAGAGATTTTCAGCAAGTCCACATACTCAACCATCTTTTAGTCTTTCACAATTGCTAACACTCACGCAATATTTATGGGTATGAAGTCTTAATCGGACACAGAGAAAGATAGGGGCTTATAGTTTTGCCTCCCAATGTTTTACCTCAAGCGTAATGTCAACAATAATAGTTCATGAAGACTCACATCCAATTAGCTATATATATCAAGATCTTTCCAACACATTGTGCTTGCCAAAGGATAAAATGTAAAAAGGAAGGGTGAAGATCACCATGACTCTTATGTAAGGTAGAAGATGAAAGTAAAAGATAGGCCCTTCGCAAAGGGAAGTAGAGGTTGTCATGCGCTTTTATGGTTGGATGCACGAAATCTTAATGCAAAAGAACGTCACTTTATATTGCCACTTATGATATGGACCTTTATTATGCAGTCCATCGCTTTTATTTCTTCCATATCATAAGATTGTATAAAGCTTGTTTTCTCCCACACTAATAAGTCATACCTATTTAGAGAGCAATTTTTATTGCTTGCATCGATGACAACTTACTTGAAGGATCTTACTCAATCCAAAGGTAGATATGGTGGACTCTCATGGCAAAACTGGGTTTAGGGATATTTGGAAGCACAAGTAGTATCTCTACTTGGTGCGAAGAAATTGGCTAGCATGAGAGGGAAAGGCAAGCTCAACATGTTGGATGATCCATGACAATATAATTTATCTCAGATGTAAGAAAACATAACCCATTACGCTGTCTTCCTTGTCCAACGTCAACTCTTAGCATGTCATACTTTAATGAGTGCCCACAATCATAAAAGATGTCCAAGATAGTATATTTATATTTGAACCTCTCTTTCTTTATTACTTCCTATTAATTGCAACGATGACCAAAACTATGTTTGGCAACTCTCAACAACTCTTATTCATGATACTCTTTATATGTGAGATCATTACTCTCCATAAGATCCATATGATTTCTTTGTTTCTTTTTATTTCTTCTCTTTTATTTTATTTAATTCCATCAAGATCATAGCAAAATAATCAAGCCCTTGACTCAACACTAATCTTTATTATATAGCTCACGGATTCGATTACATAGAGGGATCATAAAGCAAAACTCACAACTAGATCATACTAAAACTTTATTCTACTAGATCAAGATATTACTAAAAGGATCGAACTCAGAAAAACGGTAAAGATAGAAGTGATGGTGATACGATACTGGGCACTCCCCAAGCTTGGCAGTTGCCAAGGGGAGTGCCCATACTCATGTGTTTATATCTCCTTCTTTGTCGGTGAAGAGGGTGTTGGTTTTGTGGATGGCGTAGGCTTTTCCTTAATTTGCACTTGAGGACAGAATTTTGATCCCTCAGGTCATCAATCTCCTGCTCCAGGCTTAATATCTTTTTGCATAATTCCTACTTGTTTTCCTGCAAGAGGCGGAAAGGGATAAACTCGATCTTAAGTTTCTTTGCTCTATAAGGGAGGCTTGACTTTTTGAACTCCACATACATGTCCCCAGGTTGAGGTAATGGGGCTCCATCTTCATGTGAGATCGTCTCCTCCTTTTCCTTGGGTTCATAGTCCTCTTCTTCCTCCATAGTCCAACCACAATGCTCGACATCCCCATAGACCTTAGGATATGCAAGGTAATCAGCCACATAGCTTTCTCCTTCTGAATCCTGGGACGACATGTTGCTCTAATCTGCAGCAGGACAACGCGAAACAAAGACAGGAGATATTTGTGTGATATGGTGGTCAAAACCTTCAGGAGATTATATAATGAATTTTTACCGACTAAAAGAAGTATCGTGCAAGAAAACGGAGTCCGGAGAGCGCACGAGGTGCCCACGAGGCAGGGGCGAGCCCAGGGGGTAGGGCGCGCCTCCCACCCTCGTGGGAGCCTCGTGTCCTTTCCAGTATGCTTCTTATTTTCCTATTTTTCTAAATATTCCAAAACAAAGAAATATTGCCATTAGAACTGTTTTGGAGTCGGTTTACTTACCCTACCACGTACCTATTCCTTTTCGGAGTATCAAAAGTTTCGGAAAGTGTCCCTTATGTATTCCTCCGGGGTTACGTTTTCACTAATATTAGTTTCAACATTTATAGGATTACCTGAGATATAATGTTTAATTCTTTGACCGTTCACCACCTTCGGATTTGTGCCTTCAAAGTTGTTGATTTTTATGGCACCGGAACGATAGGCCTCCTCGATAACGTAAGGACCTTCCCATTTAGAGAGAAGTTTGCCTCCAAAAATCTTAAATGAGAGTTGTATAGCAATACATAATCACCTACATTGAACTCACGCTTTTGTATCCTTTTGTCATGCCATCTTTTAACCTTTTCTTTAAACAGCTTGGCATTTTCATAAGCCTGGGTTATCCATTCATCAAGTGAGCTAATGTCAAATAACCTCTTCTCACCGGCAAGTTTGAAATCATAATTGAGCTCTTTAATGGCCCAATATGCCTTATATTCTAGTTCAAGAGGTAAGTGACATGCTTTACCATAAACCATTTTATACGGAGACATACCCATAGAATTTTTATATGCAGTTCTATAGGCCCATAATGCATCATCAAGTTTCTTGGACCAATTCTTTCTAGATCTATTAACAATCTTTTGCAAAATTAATTTGAGCTCTCTGTTCCTCAATTCTACTTGACCACTAGACTGTGGGTGATAAGGAGATGCAATTCTATGATTAACGTCATACTTAGCAAGCATTTTACGAAAGGCACCATGAATAAAGTGTTAAGCACCATCAGTCATTAAATATCTAGGGACTCCAAACCTCGGGAAAATAACTTCTTTAAGCATCTTAATATAGGTGTTATGATCAGAACTACTAGTTGGAATAGCTTCTACCCACTTAGTAACGTAATCAGCATCAACTAAAATATGTGTATACCCATTAAAGGAAGGAAAGGGTCCCATATAATCAAAGCCCCAAACATCAAATGGTTCAATAACAAGTGAATAATTCATAGGCATTTCTTGACGTCTACTAATATTACCAATTCTTTGACATTCATCACAAGACAAGACAAACTTACGGGCATCCTTGAAGAGAGTAGGCCAATAAAAACCGGATTGCAATACCTTATGTGCAGTTCTATCTCCAGCATGGTGTCCTCCATAAGCCTCGGAGTGACACTTGCGTAGGATCTGTTCCTGTTCATGCACAGGTACACAACGTCTAATAATACCATCTACTCCTTCTTTATAAAGATGTGGGTCATCCCAAAAGTAATGTCTCAAATCATAGAAGAACTTTTTCTTTTGCTGGTATGTGAAACTAGGTGGCATGAATTTAGCAACAATATAATTAGCATAATCAGCATACCATGGAGCAGTTCGAGAAGCATTTATGACATTTAATTGTTCATCAGGAAAGCTATCATCAATAGGTAGTGGGTCATCAAGAACATTTTCTAACCTAGACAAGTTGTCTGCAACGGGGTTCTCAGCTCCCTTTCTATCAATAATATGTAAATCTAATTCTTGTAGCAAGAGAACCCATCTAATAAGTCTAGGTTTAGCAACTTTCTTTTCCATAAGGTATTTAATAGTAGCATGATCGATGTGAATAGTTACTTTAGAATCAACAATATAAGGTCTGAACTTAGCACAAGCAAATACAACTGCTAAAAATTCCTTTTCAGTAGTAGCATAATTTCTCTAGGCATTGTCTAGAGTTTTACTAGCATATTGAATGAAATTTAATTTCTTATCAACTCTTTGCCCTAGAACAGCACCTACAACATAATCACTAGCATCACACATAATTTCAAAGGGTAAATTCCAATCAGGTGGCTGAACAATAGGTGCAGAAGTCAATGCTTTCTTAAGTATTTCAAATGCTTCTACGCAATCATCATCAAAGACAAAAGGAATATCTTTTTGTAATAGATTAGTCAGAGGCCGAGAAATTTTTGAGAAGTCCTTAATGAACCTCCTATAAAAACCGGCATGACCCAAAAAACTTCCTATACCTTTGATGTCCTTGGGACATAGCATCTTTTCAATAGCATCAACTTTAGCTTTGTCAACTTCAATACCCCTTTCAGAAATTTTATGCCCCAAGACAATACCTTCATTAACCATAAAGTGGCACTTCTCCCAATTCAAGACAAGATTAGTTTCTTCACATCTCTGCAAAACTCGATCAAGGTTGCTTAAGCAATCATCAAAAAGAGGATCCATAAATGGAGAAATCGTCCATGAAAACCTCACGTATCTTTTCACATAAGTCAGAGAATATAGCCATCATGCATCTTTGAAAGGTAGCAGGTGCATGACATAAACCAAAATGCATACGTCTATAAGCAAAAGTACCAAAAGGGCAAGTAAAAGTGGTCTTTGATTGATCATCAGCTGACACGGGTATTTGAGAGAAGCCAGAGTAACCATCTAGAAAGCAAAAATGTGTATGTTTGGATAATCTTTCTAGCATTTGATCAATAAAAGGCAAAGGGTAATGATCTTTTTTAGTAGCCTTATTTAATTTGTAGAAATAAATTACCATCCTATAACCTGTAATAATTCTTTGCAGGATCAATTCATCTTTATCATTAGGGACAACAGTAATACCTCCCTTCTTAGGGACACAATGGACATGACTTACCCACTAACTATCAGCAACGGGATAAATTATACCTGCCTCAAGGAGCTTTAATATTTCTTTTCTTACCACTTCTTTCATCTTAGGATTCAGCTGTCGTTGATGATCAATAACTAGTTTGGCGTCTTCCTCCAAATTTATTTCGTGTTGACATAGAGTGGGACCGATGCCCTTAAGATCATCAAGAGTATATCCAATAGCAGCACGGTGCTTCTTTAGAGTTTTCAATAGTTTCTCTTCCTCCTTCTCTGAAAGATTAGCACTAATAATAACAAGATATATTTTCTTTTCATCAAGATAAGCATATTTAAGAGTATCAGGTAATGGTTTAATCTCAAACACGGGATCACCCTTGGGTGGAGGAGGATCCCCTAGGATTTCAATAGGCAAATTGTGTTTCAGAATAGGTCCCTGTTTAAAGAATACTTCATCTATTTCCCTTCTTTCATTCAGGAACATATCATTTTCATGGTCTAGCAAATATTGTTCTAATGGATCAGTAGGAGGCACGGCAATAGAAGCAAGACCAATAATTTCATCTTTACTAGGCAATTCTTTATAATGGGGTTGTCTATGAAATTTAGAAAAATTAAACTCATGAGACATATCATCCAAACCAATAGTAACAACATCCTTCTTGCAATCTATCTTAGTATTAACAGTGTTCAAGAAGGGTCTACCAAATATAATGGGACAAAAGCTATCTTGAGTGGAACCAAGAACAAGAAAATCAGCAGGATATTTAGCCTTCGCACACAAGACTTCAACGTCTCTAACAATCCCAATTGGTGAAATAGTATCTCTATTAGCAAGCTTAATGGTAACATCAATACCTTCTATCTCAGCTGGTGCAATATCATGCATAATTTCTTTGTATAAGGAAATAGGTATTGCACTGGCACTAGCACCCATATCACACAAGCCATGGTAACAATGATCTCCTAGTTTGACAGAAATAACAGGCATACCTACCACAGGTCTATGTTTATCTTTAGAACCAGGTTTAGCAATTCTAGCAGTCTCATCACAGAAGTAAATAACATTCCCATCAATATTATCGGCCGGGAGATATCTAACCATAGCAATATTAGGTTCAACTTTAACTTGCTCAGGGGGTTTGTGTGTTCTAATATTACTTTTGTTGACTACAGTTGAAACTTTAGCATGATCCTTTATTCAAACAGGGAAAGGTGGTTTCTCAACATAAGCAGTAGGAACAACAAGATCATTATAAGTGATAGTCTTTTCTTCAACTTTAATAGGTGCAACTACTTTTGTTTCAATGGGAGGATTATATTGAAACCACTTCTCCTTGGGGAGATCAACATGAGTAGCAAAGGATTCACAGAAAAAAGCTACTATCTCAGAGTCAAGTCCATATTTAGTGCTAAATTTACGGAAAACATCAGTATCCATAAAAGATTTAACACAATCAAACTTAGGTGTTATACCTGACTCTTTACCTTCGCCGAGATCCCAATCTTCAGAGTTGCGTTTAATTCTCTCCAATAAATTCCATTTGTATTCAATAGTCTTCATCATAAAGGAACCAGTACAAGAAGTATCGAGCATGGAGCGATTGTTGTTAGAAAGCTGAGCATAATTTTTTTGAATAATCATTTCTCTTGAGAGCTCATGATTGGGGCATGAATATAACAATGACTTAAGCCTCCCCAAAGCTTGAGCGATGCTTTCTCCTTCGTGAGGCCAAAAATTATATCTATAATTACGATCACGATGAACAAGATGCATAGGATAAAACTTCTGATGGAATTCCTATTTCAACCGTTTGTAGTCCCATGATCCCATATCATCACATAGCCTATACCATGTCAATGCATATGCCTTCAAAGATAAAGGGAAGACCTTCTTCTTGATAACATCATCGAGCATACCTGCAATCTTAAATAATCCACAAACTTCATCCACATAGATTAAGTGTAAATCGGGATGCAATGTTCCATCTCCTCCAAAAGGATTAGCTAGCAGTTTCTCTATCATACCCAAAGGAATTTCAAAGTAAACATTTTCATTTTCAGTAGGTCCAGTAGGTTGAGGAGCAACTATTTGCTCTACCGGTCGGGGTGAAGATACCCCGAACAAGCCCCTCAAAGGATTACTTTCCATAGTAACAAGTGATAGTAAATTTCAGCACACTATATAAAATTTTCCTTACCAAATTGCACCTACCAAAGGCGCTTCACTCCCCGGCAATGGCGCCAGAAAATAGTCTTGATGACCCACAAGTATAGGGGATCTATCGTGGTCCTTTCGATAAGTAAGAGTGTCGAACCCAACGAGGAGCAAAAGGAAATGATAAGCGGTTTTCAGCAAGGTATTCTCTGCAAGCAATGAAATTATCGGGAACAGGTAGTTTTGTGATAAGGTAATTGGTAACGAGTAGCAAGTATTAAAAGTAAATAAGGTGCAGCAAGATGGCCCAATCCTTTTTGTAGGAAAGGACAAGCCTGGACAAACTCTTATATGAAGGAAAGCGCCCCCGAGGACACATGGGAATTATCGTCAAGCTAGTTTTCATCACGATCATATGATTCACGTTTGATACTTTGATAATCTGATATGTGGGTGGACCGGTGCTTGGGTACTGTCCTTTCTAGGACAAGCATACCACTTATGATTAACCCCTATTGCAAGCATCCGCAACTACAACAGAAGTATTAAGGTAAACCTAACCATAGCATGAAACATATGGATCAAA
>NC_053027.1:134081831-134168760 GCF_003073215.2 Triticum urartu | reverse complement strand
GGGGTGCCATTCGTGACCCGCCTGACAAGTACCATGGTCGATCGGCATGAAATGGTATGTTATACGTACTGCATGTAGTAATTTGATGATATATATATATGCTTTATTGTTATACTTCCAAATGCAAATTATCCGATTATATGCTTAGTGAATCCGATGATATGCTTAGTGTAGAGTCCAATGATATGCTTTGTGGAATCTAGTCGATGATATACTTTAGTGTAGAGTCTGATCACATGCTTATTAGTGTAGAATCCAAGGAACTATTAATAGTGTAGATAATCCATATATACTTATTAGTAGAATTCATGATTAATTAGTACAAATGCGTAGTATTGTGTCTTTTGATAGTGTAGAAATCTAGACTTAATAGAAATATATTTGCAAGAGTATGTGTGAGGCTATTTATTAATTGATATGTTTTTCTTATTCAGAGATTGCCAAAGAACCTATCTGTGAGTTGTGGTATCGAGCCTGATGAAGAAGGCTCAGTTGGACTACGCCTTACCGCAAGGGGCTCCGTCACCACCTGTACTTACCGCATGGACACAGATGGTCGCACACACTTGAACTCAGTTGGGTGGAAGAGATTCCTCGTTGGCAAGAATCTTCGTGTTGGATAGGCTATCCTAATTACTATCAGGAACACCCACCGCCCAGGCTTGAGGATGATGATCATCGTCGATATCATCTAGAACTACATATGTGTGTGTGGCTATATCATCTAGAACTACATATGATGATCGTCATCGATATCATGTAGAACTACATATGATGATCGTCGTCGATATCATCTAGAACTAAATATGATGATTGTCGTCGATGTCACCTTGTACTGCTTGAGGATGCATGTTGAGTATATATGAAATTGTTATCTAGTACTCCCTCGGTTTGAAATTACTCGTCGTGGTTTGAGTTCAAATTTGAACTAAAACCATGACGAGTAATTTCGAACCGAGGGAGTACTACCTAGTACCTATAATGCTTTATGAAATCGATATCTAGTAGTACCTAGTATCTGGAAATTGTAGTTTATCGAAGCTGGAGTGGGGAAATGGTGAAAGATATAACAGTAGTGCGGGACCAGGAAATCGCTATAGCTAACTAATAGCAGCGCGTTCCTGAAAAGCGCTGCTGCTATAGTCAATATTAGTAGCGCGGGTACAGGCAGCGCTACTACTAAGAGTTAGCTATAGTGCCTTATTGGTAGCGCGGGCACCCGCGCTGCTGCTAGCCTTTTCCCTAGTAGTGATTGTTGAAAGTGCTCAACTACTACTATATACATGGGGGAAATACTACTAATTATTTGGTGGTCATCTAAATTTTTTGATCGGTAGAGGACTCCATAATGTCTGCTCCAGCTTCGTCTTCAAAGTCATCTTCACTGGGGTCGGAGTCGGTGTCGTCGATGATGATGTAGTTCTCTAGGCAAGTGGAATCGTCGTCCTCTCCCCCTGGCGCGGGGTCTCCCATGAATACTCCGATCTTCTTTATCAAGTCGTCATTCTTCTCCAATAGTGTTGTAATTTCCTCCTCATATCCATCGCGTGTAGACTTAAGTTCTTCTTCCAGCTCATTGTAAATTTGATTTAGTTGATATGATTCAGTTGATTTAGTAGGCTAGTTGATTTAGAACATTTTGATTTAGTTTATTTAGTAGGCTAGTTGATTTAGTTGATTTAGTAGGCTAGTTGATTTAGAACATTTTGATTTAGTTGATTTAGTATGCTAGTGGATTTAGTATGCTAGTTGATTTAGTTGATTTAGTATGCTCGATTTAGTTTTTTTGTAATAAGTTATTTTTTGGCAAAATGTAGGTGCCAATTTAGTTAAATTTGCCACTTGTTTGTTTAAACAATTATCTTAGGCAATAGGGGCCAAATTAGGATTATAATTGTCCATAAAATTGTTTCTCGTGGAAGAACCAAAAATATCACATGCTACTGCTTTTCTTTCCTGTGAAGTGAATCGTTAATCCTTTGCTCATATTGCTTTAGGAAAATGGTGCCACCACCAGCACCACTATGTCGACTGTGCAAGTCAAGGTGTGCCAGCAGCCTTGCAACTGGCAAGCTGTTCGGCATCTACTTCCATCCGAGTTTTCGTCATGCGGCAGTAAGAAATTAGATGAAATGTAACAACTATTTTATTTTTAGTGTTGGCATTACTGCATTGTGTCATTTTGCTTTTCTTACGCAGATCGTCCCATGCAATGTGAGGTTGAAATTCAACAAGCTGACAGGAGACACTGTGACATTTGAGGCTCCTGGGGGCCGTACACTATGGAGGTCAAGAAAGGACGCAATATGTCGCAGATTGGAGGAGATGGATGGGCCCGTTTCCTCGCTCGCATGCGTCTTACTGGTGGTGAGTTGATCAGATTCTCCTTCAGAGCAGAAAGACCCAAGCTGGTTGTCACTTATATCAACCTGCTGGAAGATGATGAAGATGACGAAGATGATGAAGATAATGAGGACCCACTCAATGAAGATGATGAGAACCCACTTCATGAAGCCATCATAGCTCAAAGAATGAGGCTGAGCGAGGAGGAGGTGTGCAACCTATGGGAAATAATTCCGCCACGTGATGACTTTGTTGGGGTGCCATTCGTGACCCGCCTGACAAGTACCATGGTCGATCGGCATGAAATGGTATGTTATACGTACTGCATGTAGTAATTTGATGATATATATATATATATGCTTTATTGTTATACTTCCAAATGCAAATTATCCGATTATATGCTTAGTGAATCCGATGATATGCTTAGTGTAGATCACAAAGGAAAAGGCAAAGAAAAAACCAGAAGAGCAAATCAAAAATGAGGCTAATATAAAAGAAAATAAGAGTATGGTATCGAGCCTGATGAAGAAGGCTCAGTTGGACTACGCCTTACCGCAAGGGGCTCCGTCACCACATGTACTTACCGCATGGGCACAGATGGTCGCACACACTTGAACTCGGTTGGGTGGAAGAGATTCCTCGTTGGCAAGAATCTTCGTGCTGGACAGGCCATCCTAATTACTATCAGGAACACCCACCGCCCAGGCTTGAGGATGATGATCGTCGTCGATATCATCTAGAACTACATATGTGTGTGTGGCTATATCATCTAGAACTACATATGATGATCGTCGTCGATATCATGTAGAACTACATATGATGATCGTCGTCGATATCATCTAGAACTAAATATGATGATTGTCGTCGATGTCACCTTGTACTGCTTGAGGATGCATGTTGAGTATATATGAAATTGTTATCTAGTACTCCCTCGGTTCCAAATTACTCCTCGCGGTTTGAGTTCAAATTTGAACTAAAACCATGACGAGTAATTTCGAACCGAGGGAGTACTACCTAGTACCTATAATGCTTTATGAAATTGATATCTAGTAGTACCTAGTATCTGGAAATTGCAGTTTATCGAAGCCTGGAATGAGGATATCAGTGCCGGGACCGGGCAAATTCATACAGCTCAATGTAATGTCCATACCCTCCCGATACCGCATATTCATAGCAGTAGTCCTTATGGCGGAAGAATCTGTCCTATCGATGCATTTTAAATGCGAACAAGCTGGACATCATACGGACCGTCATGCACACTCGACAGTTCGTGTCTGGAACAGGAACTCTCCTGTGAAAGGCTATTGCTGGATCCGGTGAATAGTTTACGTGGCCGTCATCGAGCTAACGTAGGTACTGAGTAACTCGGAGGGTGACACCGTTACAGTGCGGGATTACTTGAATTCGCCCTAGTTTGGAGTCACGTTGAAAGAAACTCGTACGACTACAACATCCGCTGTTGTAAAAGGCCTACACGCATACAGCGGTGGTCGGTCTACAGAGGGGTATGTACGACAAACACTCTCCCCTCTCATGCCATGCATCACCCGTTCCTAGTAAGAAAACGCCGCTTACTGCTGACCCGTGTATATGTCATATTAGGTATGCGGCGGGTACATGGCTCAAGCAGACTTACTTATAAAGAGTTTTAGTCGTGAGTTATTTTGAGACCTTATTGGTTAAGCCTAGCGCGTTACCCCCGGGCAACCGCACATGTCTGCTAGGCTCTGGTTTCACCTAGTTACCTGGATGGTTAGAGACCATGGTTTGTGTCTGCGTAGACCTACTACTAGTTATAATCACTGATCGACGGGAAGTATGAAAATACCCACATACTAAGTTTTATGTTTGGTCGGTGGGCTCCCGAATAACCATCGTCATAAGCATGCTTAGCCAGCATGTCGTCACTTTTTCTAGTAGAATTTGGTCTAGGTATTTGTTGGATGGAAGTCCGGCCCCGGACCGACTTACGCGTACCGCTTTAACGCGAGACTGTCTACCGACTGCTGTATGCAGCACAGGTCTGTGTTGGGGAAACGTAAGTAATTTCAAAACCGAATCCGCTACGCACTACCGCAAGATCCATGGATGCTTTAGCCAGACGAGAGGAGGGGAACGCACTAATTTCAATTCCTACGCACACACTCATGGTGATGCATAGCAACGAGGGGAGAGTGTTGTCTACGTACCCTCGTAGACCGTTCGCGGAAGCGTTATATGCAACGCGGTTGATGTAGTCGTACGTCTTCACGTCCGACCGATCCAAGTACCGAAAGCACGGCACCTCCGAGTTCTGCACACGTTCGGCTCGGTGACGTCCTCGCCTTCTCGATCCAGCAAGAGGGGCAAAGTAGTAGATGAGTTCCGGCAGCACGACGGCGTGGTGACGGTGTTGGTGAAGAACAATCTCCGTAGGGCTTCGCCTAAGCACTACGAAAACTATGACGGAGGATAAACTAGAGGGGACGGGGTTGCCGGCACACAGCTTGGTGTTTCTTGATGTGTCTTTGGTGCTAGCCCTGCCCCTCTATTTATATGTTGAGCCCTGGGGTCGAAACTTGGAGTAAAAGTCCTCCTCAAAGTCGGTTTCACCCGAAAGGCAAGAGTCCTTCTCGGACTCCAGGGCTAGACGCCAGGGTTCCCGGGTATAGACGCCACTGGCTCTAGCCTTCTCCGCAAAACTTCCTTTTGCACTTTCCAAAAGCCTCGTGGGCTTTCCCCTTTGGCCCAGATAAAGTGTTCTCGTGCCCAAACATTTCGGGAAACATCCGGAACCCCTTCCGGTGAATTCCGGAACCCTTCCGGAGATCAAACACTACTATCCACATATCAATCTTTACTTCCGGACCATTCCGGAGTTCCTCGTCATATCTGTGATCTCATCCAAAACTCCGAACAACATTCGGTCACCAACATACATAACTCATAGTACTATATCGTCAACGAACGTTAAGCGTGCGGACCCTACGGGTTCGAGAACTATGTAGACATGACCGAGACACTCTCTTGGTCAATAACCAATAGAGGGACCTGGATGCCCATATTGGCTCCTACATATTCTACGAAGATCTTTATCGGTCAGACCGCATAACAACATACGTTGTTCCCTTTGTCATCGGTATGTTACTTGCCCGAGATTCGATCGTCGGTATCTCAATACCTAGTTCAATCTCGTTACCGGCAAGTCTCTTTACTCGTTCCGTAATACATCATCCGCAACTAACTCATTAGTTGCAATGCTTGCAAGGCTTATAGTGATGTGCATTACCACAGGGCCCAGAGATACCTCTCCGACAATCGGAGTGACAAATCCTAATCTCGAAATACGCCAACCCAACAAGTACCTTTGGAGACACCTGTAGAGCACCTTTATAATCACCCAGTTACGTTGTGACAGTTTGGTGGCACACAAAGTGTTCCTCCGGTAAACGGGAGTTGCATAATCTCATAGTCATAGGAACATGTATAAGTCATGAAGAAAGCAATAGCAACAAACTAAACGATCAAGTGCTAAGCTAACGGAATGGGTCAAGTCAATCACATCATTCTCCTAATGATGTGATCCCATTAATCAAATGACAACTCATGTATGGTTAGGAAACATAACCATCTTTGATCAACGAGCTAGTCAAGTAGAGGCATACTAGTGACACTCTGTTTGTCTATGTATTCACACATGTATTATGTTTCCGTTAATACAATTCTAGCATGAATAATAAACATTTATCATGATATAAGGAAATAAATAATAACTTTATTATTGCCTCTAGGGCATATTTCCTTGCAGCTGGCGTGTCAGTTTCTCCAACTTTAGTTGAACCGAGTGTGGCTACGCCCGGTCCTTGAGAAGGTTAAAACAACACTAACTTGACAAACTATCGTTGTGGTTTTGATGCGTAGGTAAGAACGGTTCTTGCTCAGCCCGTAGCAGCCACGTAAAACTTGCAACAACAAAGTAGAGGACGTCTAACTTGTTTTTGCAGGGCATGTTGTGATGTGATATGGTCAAGACGTGATGAGATATAAGTTGTTGTATGAGATGATCATGTTTTGTTGAAGTTATCGGCAACTGGCAGAAAGCCTTATGGTTGTCTCTCTAATTGCATAAGATGCAAGCCACCAAATTAATTAGTAGTATTTCCCCCATGTATATAGTAGTAGTTGAGCACTTTCAACAATCACTACTAGGGAAAAGGCTAGCAGCAGCGCGGGTTTTAGGCCTATCAGCGCCCGCGCTACCAATAAGGCGCTATAGCTAACTCTTAGTAGTAGCGCTGCCTGTACCCGCGCTACTACTATTGACTATAGCAGCAGCGCTTTTCAGGAACGCGCTGCTATTAGTTAGCTGTAGCGATTTCCTGGTCCCGCACTACTGTTATATCTTTCACCATTTCCCCACTTCCAGCTTCGATAAACTACAATTTCCAGATACTAGGTACTACTAGATATCAATTTCATAAAGCATTATAGGTACTAGGTAGTACTCCCTCGGTTCGAAATTACTCGTCGTGGTTTTAGTTCAAATTTGAACTCAAACCACGACGAGTAATTTGGAACCGAGGGAGTACTAGATAACAATTTCATATATACTCAACATGCATCCTCAAGCAGTACAAGGTGACATCGACGACAATCATCATATTTAGTTCTAGATGATATCGACGACGATCATCATATGTAGTTCTACATGATATCGACGACGATCATCATATGTAGTTCTAGATGATATAGCCACACACACATATGTAGTTCTAGATGATATCGACGACGATCATCATCCTCAAGCCTGGGCGGTGGGTGTTCCTGATAGTAATTAGGATGGCCTGTCCAGCACGAAGATTCTTGCCAACGAGGAATCTCTTCCACCCAACCGAGTTCAAGTGTGTGCGACCATCTGTGTCCATGCGGTAAGTACATGTGGTGACGGAGCCCCTTGCGGTAAGGCGTAGTCCAACTGAGCCTTCTTCATCAGGCTCGATACCACAACTCACAGATAGGTTCTTTGGCAATCTCTGAATAAGAAAAACATATCAATTAATAAATAGCCTCACACATACTCTTGCAAATATATTTCTATTAAGTCTAGATTTCTACACTATCAAAAGACACAGTACTACGCATTTGTACTAATTAATCATGAATTCTACTAATAAGTATATATGGATTATCTACACTATTTAATAGTTCCTTGGATTCTACACTAATAAGCATGTGATCAGACTCTACACTAAAGTATATCATCGACTAGATTCCACAAAGCATATCATTGGACTCTACACTAAGCATATCATCGGATTCACTAAGCATATAATCGGATAATTTGCATTTGGAAGTATAACAATAAAGCATATATATATATCATCAAATTACTACATGCAGTACGTATAACATACCATTTCATGCCGATCGACCATGGTACTTGTCAGGCGGGTCACGAATGGCACCCCAACAAAGTCATCACGTGGCGGAATTATGTCCCATAGGTTGCACACCTCCTCCTCGCTCAGCCTCATTCTTTGAGCTATGATGGCTTCATGAAGTGGGTTCTCATCATCTTCATTGAGTGGGTCCTCATTATCTTCATCATCTTCGTCATCTTCATCATCTTCCACCAGGCTGATATAAATGACAACCAGCTTGGGTCTTTCTGCTCTGAAGGAGAATCTGATCAACTCACCACCAGTAAGACGCATGCGAGCGAGGAAACGAGCCCATCCATCTCCTCCAATCTGCGACATATTGGGTCCTTTCTTGACCTCCATAGTGTACGGCCCCCCAGGAGCCTCAAATGTCACAGTGTCTCCTGTCAGCTTGTTGAATTTCATCCTCACATTGCATGGGACGATCTGTGTAAGAAAAACAAAATGACACAATGCAGTAATGCCAACACTAAAAATAAAATAGTTGTTACATTTCATCTAATTTCTTACCGCCACATGATGAAAACTCGGATGGAAGTAGATGCCGAACAGCTTGCCAGTTGCAAGGCTGCTGGCGCACCTTGACTTGCACAGTCGACATAGTGGTGCTGGTGGTGGCGCCATTTTCCTAAAGCAATATGAGCAAAGGATTAACGATTCACTTCACAAGAAAGAAAAATAGTAGCATGCGATATTTTTGGTTCTTCCACAAGAAACAATTTTATGGACAATTATAATCCTAATTTGGCCCCTATTGCCTAAGATAATTGTTTAAACAAACAAGTGGCAAATTTAACTAAATTGGCAACTACATTTTTCCAAAAAATAACTTATTACAAAAAAACTAAATCGAGCATACTAAGTCAACTAAATCAACTAGCATACTAAATCCACTAGCATACTAAATCAACTAAATCAAAATGTTCTAAATCAACTAGCCTACTAAATCAACTAAATCAACTAGCCTACTAAATAAACTAAATCAAAATGTTCTAAATCAACTAGCCTACTAAATCAACTGAATCATATCAACTAAATCAAATTTATGATGAGCTCTTTGTCACCTCCATATACGAGAAACATATCCTTAGTCCTTTTCAGGTATTTCAGGATGTTTTTGACCGCTGTCCAGTGATCCACTCCTGGATTACTTTGGTACCTCCCTGCTAGACTTATAGCAAGACACACATCAGGTCTGGTACACAACATTGCATACATGATAGAGCCTATGGCTCAAGCATAGGGAACATCTTTCATTTTCTCTCTATCTTCTACATTGGTCGGGCATTGAGTCTTACTCAATTTCACACCTTGTAACACAGGCAAGAATCCTTTCTTTGCTTGATCCATTTTGAATTTCTTCAAAATTTTGTCAAGGTATGTGCTTTGTGAAAGTCCAATTAAGCGTCTTGATCTATCTCTATAGATCCTAATGCCCAATATGTAAGCAGCTTCACCGAGGTCTTTCATTGAAAAACTCTTATTCAAGTATCCCTTTATGCAATCCAGAAATTCTATATCATTTCCGATTAGTAATATGTCATCTACATATAATATCAGAAATGCTACAGAGCTCCCAGTCACTTTCTTGTAAATACAGGCTTCTCCAAAAGTCTGTACAAAACCAAATGCTTTGATCACACTATCAAAGCGTTTATTCCAACTCCGAGAGGCTTGCACCAGTCCATAAAAGGATCGCTGGAGCTTGCACATTTTGTTAGCTCCCTTTGGATCGACAAAAACTTCTGGCTGCATCATATACAACTCTTCTTCTAGAAATCCATTCAGGAATGCAGTTTTGACATCCATCTGCCAAATTTCATAATCATAAAATGCGGCAATTGCTAACATGATTCGGACAGACTTAAGCATCGCTACGGGTGAGAAGGTCTCATCATAGTCAATCCCTTGAACTTGTCGAAAACCTTTTGCGACAATTCGAGCTTTGTAGACAGTAACATTACCGTCAGCGTCAGTCTTCTTCTTGAAGATCCATTTATTCTCAATTGCTTGCCGATCTTTGGGCAAGTCAACCAAAGTCCACACTTTGTTCTCATACATGGATCCCATCTCAGATTTCATGGCTTCAAGCCATATTGCGGAATCTGGGCTCATCATCGCTTCTCCATAGTTCGTAGGTTCATCATGATCTAGTAGCATGACTTCCAGAACAGGATTACCATACCACTCTGGTGCGGATCTTACTCTGGTTGATCTACGAGGTTCAGTAGTATCTTGTTCTGAAGTTTCATGATCATCATCATTAGCTTCCTCACTAATTGGTGTAGGTGTCACAGAAACCGGTTTCTGTGATGTACTACTTTCCAATAAGGAGCAGGTACAGTTACCTCATCAAGTTCTACTTTCCTCCCACTCACTTCTTTCGAGAGAAACTCCTTCTCTAGAAATTTTCCCAATTTAGCAACAAAAGTCTTGCCTTCGGATCTGTGATAGAAGGTGTATCCAATAGTTTCCTTTGGATATCCTATGAAGACACATTTCTCCGATTTGGGTTCGAGCTTATTAGGTTGACGCTTTTTCACATAAGCATCGCAGCCCCAAACTTCCAGAAACGACAACTTTGGTTTCTTGCCAAACCACAGTTCATAAGGCGTCGTCTCAACGGATTTTGATGGTGCCCTATTTAACGTGAATGCGGCCATCTCTAAAGCATAACCCCAAAATGATAGTGGTAAATTAGTAAGAGACATCATAGATCGCGCCATATCTAGTAAAGTACGATTACGACATTCGGACACACCATTACGCTGTGGTGTTCCGGGTGGCATGAGTTGCGAAACTATTCCGCATTGTTTCAAATGTACACCAAACTCGTAACTCAAATATTCTCCTCCACGATCAGATCGTAGGAATTTTATTTTCTTGTTACGATGATTTTCAACTTCACTCTGAAATTCTTTGAACTTTTCAAATGTTTCAGACTTATGTTTCATTAAGTAGATATACCCATATCTGTTTAAGTCATCTATGAAGGTGAGAAAATAACGATATCCGCCATGAGCCTCAATATTCATCTGACCACATACATCTGTATGTATGATTTCCAACAAATCTGTTGCTCTCTCCATAGTACTGGAGAATGGCGTTTTAGTCATCTTGCCCATGAGGCACGGTTCGCAAGTACCAAGTGATTCATAATCAAGTGGTTCCAAAAGTCCATCAGTATGGAGTTTCTTCATGCGCTTTACACCGATATGACCTAAACGGTAGTGCCACAAATAAGTTGCACTATCATTATCAACTATGCATCTTTTGGCTTCAACATTATGAATATGTGTGTCACTACTATCGAGATTTAATAAGAATAGACCACTCTTCAAGGGTGCATGACCATAAAAGATATTACTCATATAAATAGAACAACCATTATTCTCTGATTTAAATGAATAATAGTCTCTCATCAAACAAGATCCAGATATAATGTTCATGCTTAACGCTGGCACCAAATAACAATTATTTAGGTCTAATACTAATCCCGAAGGTAGATGTAGAGGTAGCGTGCCGACCACGATCACATCGACTTTGGGACCATTTCCCACGCGCATCGTCACCTCGTCCTTAGCCAATCTTCGCTTAATCCGTAGTCCTTGTTTCGAGTTGCAAATATTAGCAACAGAACCAGTATCAAATACCCAGGTGCTACTGCGAGCATTAGTAAGGTACACATCAATAACATGTATATCACATATACCTTTGTTCACCTTGCCATCCTTCTTATCCGCCAAATACTTGGGGCAGTTCCGCTTCCAGTGACCAGTCTGCTTGCAGTAGAAGCACTCAGTTTCAGGCTTATGTCCAGATTTGGGTTTCTTCTCCTGAGCAGCAACTTGCTTGCCGTTCTTTTTGAAGTTCCCCTTCTTCTTCCCTTTGCCCTTTTTCTTGAAACTAGTTGTTTTGTTGACCATCAACACTTGATGCTCCTTTTTGATTTCTACCTCCGCAGCTTTCAGCATTGCGAAGAGCTCGGGAATTGTCTTATTCATCCCTTGCATATTATAGTTCATCACGAAGCTCTTGTAGCTAGGTGGAAGTGATTGGAGAATTCTGTCAATGACGCAATCATCTGGAAGATTAACTCCCAATTGAATTAAGTGATTATTATACCCAGACATTTTGAGTATATGCTCACTGATAGAACTGTTCTCCTCCATCTTGCAGCTATAGAACTTATTGGAGACTTCATATCTCCAAATCTGGGCATTTGCTTGAAATATTAACTTCAACTCCTGGAACATCTCATATGCTCCATGACGTTCAAAATGTCGTTGAAGTCCCGATTCTAAGACGTAAAGCATGGCACACTGAACTATCGAGTAGTCATCAGCTTTGCTCTGCCAGACGTTCATAACATCTGGTGTTACTCCAGCAGCAGGCCTGGCACCCAGCGGTGCTTCCAGGACGTAATTCTTCTGTGCAGCAATGAGGATAATCCTCAAGTTACGGACCCAGTTCGTGTAATTGCTACCTTCATCTTTCAACTTTGCTTTCTCAAGGAACGCATTAAAATTCAATGGAACAACAGCACGGGCCATCTATCTATAATCAAACATAAACAAGCAAGATACTATCAGGTACTATGTTCATGATAAATTTAAGTTCAATTAATCATATTACTAAAGAACTCCCACTTAGATAGACATCCCTCTAATCCTCTAAGTGATCACGCGATCCAAATCAACTAAACCATGTCTGATCATCACGTGAGATGGAGTAGTTTCATTGGTGAACATCACTATGTTGATCATATCTACTATATGATTCACGCTCGACCTTTCGGTCTCCGTGTTCCGAGGCCATATCTGTATATGCTTGGCTCGTCAAGTATAACCTGAGTATTCCGCGTGTGCAACTGTTTTGCACGCGTTGTATTTGAATGTAGAGCCTATCACACCTGATCATCACGTGGTGTCTCAGCACGAAAAACTTTCGCAACGGTGCATACTCAGGGAGAACACTTCTTGTTAATTAGTGAGAGATCATCTTAAAATGCTACCGTCAATCAAAGAAAGATAAGATGCATAAAAGATAAACATCACATGCAATCAATATAAGTGATATGATATGGCCATCATCATCTTGTGCTTGTGATCTCCATCTTCGAAGCACCGTCATGATCACCATCGTCACCGGCGTGACACCTTGATCACCATCGTAGCACTACTAGGAAAAAGGCTACTAGCAGCGCGGGTAAAATGGCTACTAGCAGCACGGGTACCCGCGCTACTAGTATCGCGCTACAGCTAATAGTTAGTAGTAGCGTGGGTTAAACCCGCGCTACTACTAACTTTGTTAGTAGTAGCGTATGCCACCCACGCTGCTGCTATTACGTACACACGCTACTACTAATGAAATAGTAGTAGCGTGGGTAAAAACCAACACTAGTAGTATCCTATATACTAATAGCGCTCAGTTTCCTCTCCACGCTACTACTAACAATTTAGGAATTAAAAAAAATAAAAATTAGATGTAGTATTCATGAATGGTAATGCGTCCAATGCAAAACAAACGAATGTCACTGAACCATCTCAATATTCCATTTAACATGTCACAGAACCATTTCAAGATTTGATTTAACATTAGACACACACAACCATCATCGTAAGGTGGGTACCTTCCCTAGTGGTCTACCACCAACCTAAGCAGACCACTTCTCTAGATGTATCTACCTAGGCTCAGAGTTCAGACGTCGGTGGACTCAAATCCTCCCTCCCCCGGACGGTGGCGTCATGGTCCTCCACACCTCAGCGACCTCCGGTGTCAAAATCACGTGGACAGCATGCATGGTCTGAATCAGTGGTTGGCAGGATCAAAACAGCAAATAACTAATGGCACTGCTGTTATCACAGGCCTCATCTGGGAAGCTCCTTACCGTGGTTCACATGTCCAGCCTAGCTATATCATCAAGCTTATATTTATTTATTTCTTCACCATGCATATGCAAGTAGTACTATGCAAAAAATACAGGAAGTAGTGAGACATGTGAGGTGCCAGTACTGGATGCATAGGGTAAATGAATGAGTGAGGAGTGATGGTAGTGTGGTACTGACCCAGCAACCAGCTCAAGTAGCTGAGGAAATAGCTCTGACTCTCTGAGCCTGATGATCTCGGAGGTGGTGGTGTCGATGGACTGGGTGGCCACTAGCATCTTGGACTTGAGGCTCTCCATCTCCATCATGTTCTTCTCCATCTTGAGGTAGTCCACACCCCTCACCTCATGCTTCGTCAGCAGCCCCACCTTCTTATCATGCTCCTGCTTAAGCCCCTTGTAGTTCTGCCCAGTCGATTGTGCGGTTGGCAAAAGCGTCACATAATAGTATGTGGTAAGTTTTGATGCGATAAAAGGGCAAAATTGACTCTACAAAGCCATGTATACACTATTCGTATCTACATCAAAAGAAGCACAAAGATTTGTATCTTTAAAGCTGTAAAATAAAGCTGACATTTGATGATTACATAGTGAAAGACGATGAAACAGCCTATTCGACGAAGGATCACATCAGTTGTCTACCAATATTCGGAGAACGGAGCAGCACATGAAATTCGGTCTTACAGGTTATAAAGTAACACGCAAAGATCAAACATTTTTTGTATCTATATGCAGAACCATTGCTACTGAAGGCAAATTGCCTGCTGTTTATTTGCAGAGGTTACCCCACTCTGTCTGATATATGTAAGACAAGTGCATTTACTACTTTGTTGGATTTATACAAGAACAAATAAAGCATATCATGTTTTTCTAGTGTATTCACGTATAAGTTGTACACTTGTACGGCATGTTAAGTAGCAAGAGAGAGGGATCCAAGAATTTTGTGGGGAGGCATAATAGCATAACAGAAAGGGAATTGAATCTTCTAGATAGAGGCATATGAAGGCCAAAAGAATTTGTGAGATTCAGTTCAATATACTTAGAGAATCACTGATTTAGCTCTCGAACATCTAAAACAAGCTACTGGACATTGGGCAAGTAGTACTGATTCTCAAAATAAAATGACGCCAAGTGAGGACAAGTGGTATATGCGATATGGAAAGCTACCAGTCTACCACCACCATCCTAAACAATGAGCACACGAACACATTACTGACGGTCTGACGCCACATCTCATACACGTGGTGCATTAGTCGAGTTACTGATGTAGGTAAGCTTCTTCATCTGCATCTCAGAAGCGGCTCTGCCCAGAATCCCCATGGGCGCAGACAGCTAAATTGGAACAGCAAAACCACATGCATTATAAATCAATTTAATCCAGACAGACGCACCAGTTCATCAGCTAAACAATAGAGCAGATCGACAGGAAATTCTGTTTCTGTACACATGTTAATTCCTGGCTACCAAAATTTGAGGTGTAAAAAAATGGCAATAAAACTCTTACACTAAATATTCGTGTACACATTCCTACAATGAATTTGTGCACACATTCTTCCACTAGTCACTACTAGTTACACGATTGAATTGTGATACCCTCAAACTAATATCAAGGTGCTGCAGCAGTCTAAATAAACAAAATCTTCATCTAACGAGGAAACTCTGATGAAAGATACCATCTCTTGCTCTGAATCTTCTGTAGACATTCTTACACTGAATTTATGAACACATTCTTCTACTATCCACTACTTACTAGTCACAGGGATTGAATGCTAAAATCAAGGTACTACAACAATCTAGTCTAGATAAACAACACAGGGCGCAGGGGGGAAGTCCTCTTCGTAACAAAATCTCGCGGAAACCGCCTCATTAGTTGGAATTAGGATGCCATGGCAAAATGAACTGAAAAAGGAAAAAAGGCGGCCGCACTGACCTTGATGAACTCGGCGGGGACACCGTGGATGGGCTCGATGAGCAGGCCGGCGCCCTCGAGCTCGTGCACCAGGCGCGCCACGCTGTCCTTCCCCGCCCGCACACGGCCTGCCAAATCGAATCCAAGGGGGTCAGGGGCTGCCTGCGGTATAGAGAAAGAGAGGATAAGGGGGAACCTCACGTCCATGGCGTCGGTTCGCACTAGCAGCAGGAGGAGGAGGGTTGGTGGAGCAAGTAGTAGGACCTCCGGCGGGCCGTCTACATCGGCGGCGGGGAAGAGGGAGCCCTCCCCGCGCCTCGCCGCGCCTGGAGAAGGGGGCCCCTAGCTAGGGTTTGGGCCGGCACAAGGGCACAACGAGGAGGAGGATCCACGCGTGAGGTGGGGGCGCCGGCGGTGGGGATGGGGGAGAGGAGGTCATCACCGTCAGCAGTGGCGGCGGCCGGGGTTGGTTGGGGAAAACATGGGGAGTGGAGGATGAGGAGAGGCGTCGGGGGAGAGAAAGGCAGAGCAGGGGTGAGGGGCTGAGGTGGGGCGGCAAGGAGATAATTTAGCAGTAGCGTTGGGTTTATACCCCACGCCAATCCAACGCTACTACTATGGCATGTCGTGGGTGCATGGTGGAGACCATTTAGTAGTAGCGTGGGATTTATAACCCGCGCTATTACTATCAACTTAGTAGTAGCGTGGGTTTATAACCCGCGCTACAACTATGGCTGGTCCCGAGGGGCACGGTGAAAATCACTTAGTAATAGCGAGGGTTATAAACCCACGCTACTACTATCAACTTAGTAGTAGCGGCGGTTAAAAACCCACGCTACTACTAAGTAGCAGTAGCGAGGGTTATAAACCCACGCTACTAGTAAGCGTCTGTCTATTAAGCTTTTCCCTAGTAGTGTAGCATCGTTGTCGTCTCGCCAATCTTATGATTCCACGACTATCGCTACCGCTTAGTGATAAAGTAAAGCATTACAGCGCAATTGCATTGCATACAATAAAGCGACAACCATATGGCTCCTGCCAGTTGCCGATAACTCGGTTACAAAACATGATCATCTCATACAATAAAATTTAGCATCATGTCTTGACCATATCACATCACAACATGCCCTGCAAAAACAAGTTAGACGTCCTCTACTTTGTTGTTGCAAGTTTTACGTGGTTGCTACGGGCTTAAGCAAGAACCAATCTTACCTACGCATCAAAACCACAACGATAGTTTGTCAAGTTGGTGCTGTTTTAACCTTCGCAAGGACCGGGCGTAGCCACACTTGGTTCAACTAAAGTTGGAGAAACTGACACCCGCCGGCCACCTATGTGCAAAGCACGTCGGTAGAACCAGTCTCGCGTAAGCGTACGCGTAATGTCGGTCCGGGCCGCTTCATCCAACAATACCGCCAAACCAAAGTATGACATGCTGGTAAGCAGTATGACTTATATCACCCACAACTCACTTGTGTTCTACTCGTGCATATAACATCAACACATAAAACCTAGGCTTGGATGCCACTGTTGGGGAACGTAGTAATTTCAAAATTTTCCTACACACACGCAAGATCATGGTGATGCATAGCAACGAGAGGGGAGAGTGTTGTCTACGTACCCTCGTAGACCGGCAACTGAAGTGTTGACACAATGTAGAGGAAGTAGTCGTACGTCTTCCCGATCCGACCGATCCAAGTACCAAACGTACGGCACCTCCGAGTTCTGCACACGTTCAGCTCGATGACGATCCCCGTACTTCGATCCAGCAAAGTGTCGGGGAAGAGTTCCGTCAGCACGACGGCATGGTGACGATCTTGATGTTCTACCGTCGCAGGGCTTCGCCTAAGCACTACTACAATATTATCGAGGAGTATGGTGGAAGGGGGCACCGCACACGGCTCAGAAAACGATCACGAGGATCAACTTGTGTGTCTAGAGGTGCCTCCCTGCCCTCGTATATAAAGGAGCAAGGGGGGGTGCGTCCGGCCCTAGGAGGAGGCGCGCAGGAGGAGTCCTACTCCTACCGGGAGTAGGACTCCCCCCCTTTCCCTAGTTGGATTAGGACTTGGGGGGAAGGAGGAGAGGGAATAAAGGAAAGGGGGGCGCGCGGCAGCCCCTAGGCCTCCTCTCCTCTTCCTCCAATGGCACATTAAGGCCCATTAGGATACCGAGGGGTTCCGGTAACCTCCCGGTACTCCGGAAAAATGCCGATTTCACTCGGAACACTTCCGGTGTCCAAACATAGGCTTCCAATATATCAATCTTTATGTCTCGACCATTTCGAGACTCCTCGTCATGTCCGTGATCACATCCGGGACTCCGAACAAACTTCGGTACATCAAAATATATAAACTCCGGGACTCCTCGTCATCGTAACGTTAAGCGTGCGGACCCTACGGGTTCGAGAAAAATGTAGACATGACCGAGACATGTCTCCAGTCAATAACCAATAGCGGAACCTGGATGCTCATATTGGCTCCTACATATTCTACGAAGATCTTTATCGGTCAGACCGCATAACAACATACGTTGTTCCCTTTGTCATCGGTATGTTACTTGCCCGAGATTCGATCGTCGGTATCTCAATACCTAGTTCAATCTCGTTACGGGCAAGTCTCTTTACTCGTTTCGTAATACATCATCTCATAACTAACTCATTAGTTGCAATGCTTGCAAGGCTTATGTGATGTGCATTACCGAGAGGGCCCAGAGATACCTCTCCGACAATCAGAGTGACAAATCCTAATCTCGAAATACGCCAACCCAACATGTACCTTTGGAGACACCTGTAGAGCTCCTTTATAATCACCTAGTTACGTTGTGACGTTTGGTAGAACACAAAGTGTTCCTCCGGCAAACGGGAGTTGCATAATCTCATAGTCATAGGAACATGTATAAGTCATGAAGAAAGCAACAGCAACATACTAAACGATCGGGTGCTAAGCTAATGGAATGGGTCATGTCAATCACATCATTCTCCTAATGATGTGATCCCGTTAATCAAATGACAACACATGTCTATGGTTAGGAAACATAACCATCTTTGATTAACGAGCTAGTCAAGTAGAGGCACACTAGTGACGTTTAGTTTGTCTATGTATTCACACAAGTATTATGTTTCTGGATAATACAATTCTAGCATGAATAATAAACATTTATCATGATATAAGGAAATAAAATAATAACTTTATTATTGCCTCTAGGGCATATTTCCTTCACTAACTTCATGCATTTAATAACTTCACAACTGTGCATCGGATTAAAATGTTTTATATATGAAACTTGCTTAGAATTTTATCTAGATTCATAATATCCAACTTTCATCTATGTTTGAAATGTTTAAAATGTTGTTTGATTAAATTTGCTCCTATGCCATGTTAAAATGCTTTAATTCATAACTAAATAACCGTAGCTCCAAACCTAACAAACTTTATATGTAAATGGGGTAGAATTTTGCCTAGTTTAACATGGTGGTTTTACTTTGCATGTTTAACAACTCTAAAATTTTGTTTAGGGCAGAGCAGTACCAAACCTAATATATGCTTATGGGGATTTACCAGAATTGTTGTTCGTTGCTTCTGGCCTCATTTAAACTTGCCTAGTTAGGTAGTTTTATTATGCTTCACCCTCTTGCCATGTTAATCAACATTTAATCCTGTTGGGTACATAAACGAGAGAGAACTAAATAAGTCATGTGGTGTTTTCTTCAATATGCAACTCCGTTGCATATTGAGCTCCACTTAAGTTGTAGTGTTGTTTGTTGCACTTTGCCATGCCATGCCATGTATCATTAAATCGGACATGCATCATACTTGGTTGTGCATCATGCCATGTCCATGTGTTGTTTATTTACTAAGTTGTTTGCTTCTTTTCGGTGTTGCTTCTTCGGGTTGGTTCCGATAACGTCGCGTTTGTGAGGAATCGTTCGACTACGTCTGTTTGTCTTCTTCATGGACTCGTTCTTCTTCCTTGCGGGATTTCAGGCAAGATGACCATACCCTCGAAATCACTTCTATCTTTGCTTGCTAGTTTCTCGCTCTTTTGCTATGCCTATGGTGTGATACCTACCACTTGCTTATCATGCCTCCCATATTGTTGAACCAAGCCTCTAACCCACCTTGTCCTAGCAAACCGTTGTTTGGCTATGTTACCGCTTTGCTCAGCCCCTCTTATAGTGTTGTTAGTTGCAGGTGAAGATTGGAGCTTGTTCCATGTTTGGAACATGGTTATTTGTTGGGATATCACAATATCTCTTATTTAATTAATGCATCTATATACTTGGTAAAGGGTGGAAGGCTCGGCCTTATGCCTGGTTTTTTGTTCCACTCTTGCCGCCCTAGTTTCCGTCATATCGGTGTTATGTTCCCGGATTTTGCGTTCCTTACGCAGTTGGGTTATAATGGGAACCCCTTGACAGTTCGCCTTGAATAAAACTCCTCCAGCAATGCCCAACATTGGGTTTACCATTCGCCACCTAGCCTCTTTTTCCCTTGGGTTTCGCGGACTCAAGGGTCATCTTTATTTTAACCCCCCCGGGCCAGTGCTCCTCTGAGTGTTGGTCCGAACTGAGCTGTCTGCGGGGCCACCTCGGGGAAACTTGAGGGTTGGTTTTACTCGTAGCTAGTCTCATCTGAGTGTACCCTGAGAACGACATATGTGCAGCTCCTATCGGGATTTGTCGGCACAATCGGGCGGTGTTGCTGGACTTGTTTTACCATTGTCGAGATGTCTTGTAACCGAGATTGCGAGTCTGATTGGGCCTTCCCGCTAGAAGGAATATCCTTCGTTGATCGTGAGAGCTTGTGATGGGCTAAGTTGGGACACCCCTGCAGGGATTTGAACTTTCGAAAGCCGTGCCCGCGGTTATGGGCAGATGGGAATTTGTTAATGTCCGGTTGTAGAAAACCTGAAGTTGATCTTAATTAAAATGCACCAACCGCGTGTGTTACCGTGATGGTCTCTTCTCGGCGGAGTCCGGGAAGTGAACACGGTGTTGGAGTTATGTTTGACGTAGGTTGTTCTAGGATCACTTCTTGATCATAGTTGTTCGACCGTGCTTTTGCCTTCTCTCCCCGCTCTCTTTTGTGAATAAGTTAGCCACCATATATGCTAGTCGCTTGCCGCAGCTCCACCTCATACCTTGACCTTACCCATAAGCTTAAATATTCTTGATCGCGAGGGTGTGAGATTGCTGTGTCCCCGTGACTCACAGATACTTCCAAAACCAGTTTGCAGGTGTCGATGATACCGTGCAGGTGACGCAAGCAAACTCAAGGAGGAGCTCAATGAAGATCTTGTCCTTTGTGTTGTTTCATTCTAGTTGATCAGTAGTGGAGCCCAGTTGGGGTCGATCGGGGATCTGTGTAGCTTTTGGGGTAGTCTTCTTTTATATTGGTTCTGTAGTCGGACCTTGATTGTTTTGGATGAATGTAATGCTTTATTCATGTATTGTGTGAACTGGCGATTGTAAGCCAACTATGTATCTCTTTTCCCTTATGTATTACATGGGTTGTGTGAACATTACCTCACTTGCGACATTGCTTTCAATGCGGTTATGCCCCTAAGTCGTGCTTCGACACGTGGGAGATATAGCCGCATCGAGGGCATTACAACTTGGTAATGAGAGCCTTCCCCGACCTTAGGAGCCCCCTGCTTGATCGAATTGTTGGCGTTGTTGAGTCTAGACAAATGTTTTGAGTCATTTAGGATTATATATATCAGAGAGTTAGGAATTCTTTTTACTCCTCAGTCCCTTCATCGCTCTGGTGAGGCATCCTGACGTAGAGTTTTGACTCTTCTCTTCTCAAATTTCACTAAAAAAATTTAGGATCACGCGGGTATCTTGGAATCGTTCTGATGGTTTTGTGACGAGAACATTGTTCTTGGTGCCTCCTGTCATTCAGGGGTTGTGGCAGTGTCCCAGGGAGTTGAGCTCTGAGGTGTTGTCGTCACAATTTTATCGTGGCAGTTCTGGAATACCTGAGAGTAGTTTCGCCGACATCAGAAATCTCTTTTATGCAGTTTTTGGTGAGATAACCTCGACGCCACCCAGTACTGGGGTGGGAGTTTGGGAGTATTGCCATAACTCGTATAACGGATGCTTTTCGGAGGTTGAGGTAAACGATTTCCGAAATTTTTTTGGTTATGTGTTGAAGGATGGATACAGCTGGATGTAGGATTTGTTAGTTTTGGGTGAGATATTATGCTTCCCCTGTATCCCCAACACCTGATTGCATAACCAGAAAGTTTCGGGAGTTTATAAGTGGGAATTCAAGTAGCTCCTAGGATATCTTTCTGACAGATGTATGATATGAAATTGGGGTTCGACGTCTAGTGGTCCGCCTATCCACGGTTGGTTTTACAGTGGTCTCGTTGTGTCTTAAAGAGTCCTTGGCTATGCCGACTCGGGGACGCTTCGTATGTCATGTGCACTGCCTTGTACATGATGGTGTTGTACGATCGAGCCCGTGTAGGTCCCACCATGAAAACTTCGGACGAAATCTCTATCATATGTTTGTTCCGGCTTATTCTGCAAGCCAATCCTTTGTTTTGTTTTGAGTTGTGGTATTCGAGTTGCTTCGAAGTCAAATGTTGATTCCATACCTTTTCCAAGCGGTGTTCTCATATTTCTTTGTGAATACAAATCCTTCTTGATCATCGAGATTGTCATCTAAATTTCTTTTCACCGGCGTGTTTCTCTTCAAGTGGATCCGATCATTTCGAAATTTGCAAGATCCAACCTCAGTTCTTTTCAACGGTGTTTGTTTCATTCGTCCCAAGCTGCCTTTGTTTTTCCTGCCCACCCACCCCTTTTTTCTTCAAGGACTCAGATTTATTATTCAAGTATCCTTTTATGGATGAGAAGTCTCTCCATTCTTTTCCCTTCAATATTCTTACCCGGTGGTTCTCATGAAGATGTTCTTCTAGTTCTTCATTCCTCATTCCTTTTCTTCTTCGGTGGATCTAATTCAAACTTTGTTGACCATATTCCTTTTTCCCTCGTTTCTAATGCTTTATCTTGCCGGTGCACCTCTTAATCATCCACTTCTCACTACTCAATTGTTCCGGAGTGCTCAAGATATCTCGAAGATTCGTGTTTCCACTCTGCAGTTGTTCAATATCTTTGAGGACGTTCTCTCATTCAAGCCGTTTAATTCAACCAGTGCAACCTCTCTTTTAAATCATTTCAACAGTGTTTCTTTTGAGTGGGCCCTAACCCATAGGTCTTTTCCCAGGATCTTACCTGACCCTTCTTATTTTCCCGGAGCTATCCTAAATTCTTTTCAAAGTTTGACGTAAGAATGATTCATCATTAGTCAAATGCCTTTCTCCAAGATCGGTTAAATTCTTTTCATCGTTGGCTCAATCTCTTCGCTTTGATTATTCCGGAGCGTCTATATAATTCATGGTGGTGTTTCTCATCTTCATTCTCTGCATTTGAAGACCGAAGAAGATTTTTCTCTCAATCTTGCTCCATTCTCTTCAAGATTCGTGATTCTAGATTGTTGCCATCCTCTCATAATTTGTTTTGGTTGTGAAAATTCTTTTCATCCTTCTGGAGCAATCCAGTAGTCTTTTCAGTCTGATTCTTCAAAGGCCATCATATCATAATTTTTCATTCTTTAGCTTTCAGCTCCCGTTCTCCAAATCTTACCGGTGCTTCTTTCATATACCCTCTTATTATCTCGTGATCTCTTCGTGCTCATGGATCTAAATTCACTCAAGTATATTCGTCTCATCTTCTAATTATTTCCGGTGATTTGTACTTTTGCTTTTTCCTTGAGCAATTCTTACCGTGGTTTACCCAAGATTATATTCCATGGTTATCATATCAATTTATTCGTCGTTTCAACCCTTCCGGTGGATTCGTGGAAGACCTTCCCAAGTTCATGCTATATCTCTCTTCAATCCGTTGCAACTGGAATAAGCAGTATGCCAAATCCGTCGCTTGTCATCAACTTCAATTGGTGAAGGATACGCATAACATAATTCTTATTCTTGCTTCATCCAAATGATGGATTCGTTCCTCCGGAGTTCATTCACAATGACTAATTCTCGCTGTCAATTGTTCATCTTCTCTTTTCCCGGAGTTCCAACCTTTTTTTCAATTATTTCACCACGGAGATTCATCTAAATCGTTACAAGGTTTCACCTTGTGTTTTCATCTTCTCTTCTTTTCGTTATTCTTTTGTACCAGAGTTCTTCATGGAGATTCTACATGATGGTTCATCAAGGATCTAATTCCTTCTCGAAGTGTTCATCAAGATTCTTTTCAGAGGAGCTCAAGCATTCTTCATCTTGCAATCCAAAGTGCAATTCTTTCTACCGTACCACTTCAAGTGGTATTATGTCATTCTTGATAATTTGAGTTCATGTTTCATGATTCACATGTTGTTAAGAATGAGATATTTAAATCCATCTAACTTTTTGTTGGAGTTATCTTGTGTCATGTTTCACCTAAAGCCTTCCCTAAGGATTGTTGCTATCTATGGTGCTTATAAATGATCCAAGTTCTTCATTTATCCTCCCGGTGATATAAGTCCTCGTCTCCTTTCGATATCAATCCAATCTATCGTTTTCATTAGTGGCAGAGTTTCACCTTAAGTTTTGAGATGTTCTCCATAAGCCCACTACAAGCTTATCTTTTCGTTGTTGGTTTTCCAACAACTCCGTTTGAACTTTCTCCTAAAGATGCTTTTGCAAGCTCATTCAAGGTAGAAGATGTTGTTTTCTCCTCCGTTCATTCCATTCCATTTAACTCTTTTCTTCCGAAGGCTTTGTGTTGTTGCTCTCTTCAACCCTTATTCTTGTTATTGTCAGGACCTTGTTCTTTCCGTGCTTATCCAATTAACCGGAATGTTGTGTCCTTTTGCTCGAGTTCTTTCATATTGTCAAGCCCTGCATATCCTTTCAACAGAAGTGCTACCCGAATCGGTTCTTTCTTATTCCTCTTTCTTAACGGAGTGCTTTCAACTTTGTTCTTCTCCGTTGCTTTCTTTCTTTCATTTTGCTCAACCTTTTCAAGGTTCTTTGGTCTCACTCGTTTGTCAAAGGAGCAACTTAGTTTTACCTCTTATCTTTCTCTTCCATTTTCCCTCTGGTGCCATTCTAGATCTCGGGACGAGATCCTCTCGTAGTGGTGGAGTGTTGTAACGCCCCGAGACCGATGTGCCAGGTGTCTTCCAGTTATTCGCTGTTGTTGTCATGTCTTTTGCTTGCGTGTTGCATCTTATCATGTCATCATGTGCATTGCATCATCATGTTTTAAAACTTGCATTCATCCGGGTTCTCCGAGTTCTCTCCGTTGTCCGTTCTGAGTCCTACCACACTTGCACGCGCCCGCGGCATGTCCAAAATTGTATTTTATAAGTGGCCGGTAAATGTTCTCGGAATGGGATGAGAGTTGACATGTGGTCTTACTTTAGTGTAGCTAGACCGCTTGTTAAGTTTCATCGCATTTGGAGTTCGTTTGATAGCCCAACCGTTAAACTATAGAAGCAATATAGCCGGTCAAACGTCGGATGTTTTCGGTCTCCGGAAACAGTTGCCGGGCTGCACTCCTCTCCTCTCATCTCAGTCCAACCCATTTTTCACAACCCACCTGCAGCCCACCTAAACCCCCTACATTCCGGACCGTCAGATCGCGATCAGAGGCTCTGAAACGCATCTAAAACCCCTCCTAACACCCTCTTGCCCTAGCCCTAGCTATAAAAGGAAACCCCTTCCATTTTTGGCAGCAGACAATCCCTTCTCGTGTTCAGCGCGCCGCCAGCCTCCTCCCACCTCCACCTCGCTTTCCGTGCCACCTGAACCCACCGCCGCCACTTGGCGCTGCCCCAGTGGGCAAGCCGCCATCAGCGCCGCCGCCCAGGGCCTAATTCCCCGCCTCCACGTCGTCCCTGGTCACCCCGCGCCGCCGCGAAGCCCGCGGGCCTGCCAAGACACGGATCGGACCCTGGGAAGCCCATCGTGGCCCGAGCGCATCCACCGCCGCTCCCCTGGTTCCTCCCCGCGCTAATTACTCCAGCGCCGCTCCAACCTCGTCGCCGGTCCTCGTCTTCGCCGGAACCTCTCCGCCGTCGTACTCCGCCTTGTCGCCGGTGCCCCACAGGTCGCGTCCCAGGCCGCCCCTCTCCTTTCTCCCTCCTCGTTTTCCTCCCTGTCTCATCTCTCTCTGCCTCTTCCTGCCGAGCCTCCATGGCCTCGTATCTGCGCCGCCGTCGCTAGAATATGCCGCCAGTCGCCCGATTCGGCCTCCCTGCTGGCAGATCTGGGAAGCCCGCGCCGCCCTGCATCTATTCAGGCCGGATCCCGGTCCTCGCCGACCCTATCCACGCCGCCCCTCTCCGGCGTTTGACGCAGTAGCCGCCGCCCCTGCTTCCTGCTTGAGCGGGTGCTCAAAGAGACTGAGCGCGTTGACCTCGCACTCAAGGCCCAGATCCAGTGTTACATGGGCCTCAGACAGGCCGACCCAACCACTGCCCCATCCGGCGTCCTCTGCTTCCTACTGGGCCGAGCCCATGGGTGAGAACGCGCCCAGCACCTCCCCTGTTTCTGTTGGGCCAGGAAGATTCGGCCCGTAGTGTTTTTTTCGTTGCTGCGAATTTAGCTATTTTCCACAGGATTGCTGTTTTACAGAAAACCCCCTAACTTCATGCATTTAAAAACTTCACAAATGTGCATCGGATTAAAATGTTTTATATATGAAACTTGCTTAGAATTTTGTCTAGATTCATAATATCCAACTTTCATCTATTTTTGAAATGTTTAAAATGTTGTTTGATTAAATTTGCTCCTATGCCATGTTAAAATGCTTTAATTCATAACTAAATAACCGTAGCTCCAAACCTAACAAACTTTATATGTAAATGGGGTAGAATTTTGCCTAGTTTAACATGGTGGTTTTACTTTGCATGTTTAACAATTCTAAAATTTTGTTTAGGGCAGAGCAGTACCAAACCTAATATATGCTTATGGGGATTTACCAGAATTGTTGTTCGTTGCTTCCGCTGTTATCGTATTAGATGGCCCTAAGCCATATTTATTGTAATAAGTTCTCCTTTGAGACATTCGATGTAATAATTGTGTGATTGCTACTCTATTATAAATCCTTCATGTACTGTGTGTGTCAGCATTACCGATCCAGGGATGCACTAAAGCACTGAGACTTGACCATTTGAGGTCAGGTCGCTACAAATAGTCAAGCACAAATGCATCATGTACTGGGTTATCAACTATAGAACAATGAAATATGTGCTTGAAAAACATGACGCCTGGCATGGTGCCATGGTATGGCCTCACTGTGCCCTAGTTAAAAGCTGAGAAGGTTTGATTTATGTCGTCATGCACGCCCTTCATAAATCGAACCATCACCAAGGAAGTTCAATGCTTTCGAGAGGGAAATCACCAAGATTGAAGGGGAATCCAAATTTCCGTCCTAGTTTGTCATTCAGTTTTTTTCCAACGATCAACATACTACCTCAAATGCAACGTGTTCAAAGTTGACATTTTTCCGAACTCATTTACCATATTTAGGGGATTATGTGCATTTTCTAGGCATCAATTATGCACATAATTCAAATTCGAACAATTGGTATATGAAAAGGTGCACAAGAATGGTTTGGAAAACCATGTTCGTGCTACATAGCACATTCTCATGCCTTTTACAAGGAATGGACAGATATTTCAAGGAAATGTGTGGAAATAGTCAACCATAAACGCGTTGTTTACTAGGTTAACAACTATAAAAAAATGAAATACATTCTTGGAAAACATGACGCCTAGTGTGGTGCCATGGTATGACCTCACCGTGGCCTGGTAAAAATGTCGTCATGCATGCCTTTCATAAATTGAACAATCACCGAGGAAGTTTCATGGTTTCGAGGGGGAAATCACCAAGACTGAAGGGGATCCAAATTTCCTTTGTCCTTTGTCCACGAGCTTTTTTTTCTATGATGAACATACAACCTGCAAATCATCGTCTTCAAATTTGGCACTTTTCCGGGTTCATTTGCCATATTTACGGGATTATGTGCATTTCCTAGGCATTAATTAACATAATTCAAGTTCAAACAATCGGTGCATGAAAGGGTGCACAAGAACGGCCTGGAAAACCATGCTCGTACCATTTAGTAAATTCGCATGCCTTTTACAAGGAATGGAAAGATATTTCAATGAAATGTGTGGCAATAGTCAACCACAAATGTTTGTTTGTTGGGTTTTCAACTATAGAAAAAAATGAAATAAATGCTTCAAAAACATGATGCCCGGCATGGTGCCATGGTATGACCTCACCATGCCCTGGTAAAATTTTGAGAAGGATTGGCTTGTGTCGTCATGCACGCCCTTCATAAATCAAACCATCATCGAGGAAGTTCCATGCTTTCGAGAGGGAAATCCCCAAGATTGAAGGGGAATCCAAATTTCCGTCCTAGTTTTTCATTCGTTTTTTCCAACGGTCAACATACCGCCTCAAATGCAACATGTTCAAATGTGACATTTTTCCGGCTCATTGTAACATCCCAAATTTTCAATTTGGAATGTTAAATAGGTCATTCATGCATATCATATTTTATTGCATTTTCGTTTGCGATCCTCGAAATTCTAAGAAACTCAAGGACCCTCGGAGACAGTTGGGGATTTCACGTTTTTCATATTTGACTTCTATCAAATATTGAAACAAGGATCATTTTGGTTTTAATTTATTTTCTCTCCGAAAATATTTTCATATTAAAAATATATGAGAGGAGATAATATGAATTCTCCAAAATAAATGAAATATTGGAGGAAATATATTAAAATCAAATATTTGATTTTATTCGGATTTTATTGCAATTTTATTTGAGTTAGGAAAAATACGTGTTTCCCAAAATTACATTTTAGGCCCAAATAAATGTTCACCCTGTCCGGTATATTTTTAGAGGACGGGGAAAATTTATTTCGAGATTTTTGGAGTCCGTTTAGTATTCTTTTTCTTTCTTTTTCTGCGTGTCGGAATTATTTATAAAAAAAGAGGTAACCGACCTACGGGCTGTATCCGGCCCGGACTCCCCAGGCCCCCTTTATAAGCCGCCTCCCTGCCCCGCAGCCCACCGCCGCCACCAGCCCACTCCGCGCCCTAACCCTAGCCGCCGCCAGCCGCCTCGCGCACCGCGGTCGCCGCTGACCGCGCCCACCGCCGCCGAGCCGCCGCCCTGCCGCGCCGCCCGTCGCTGCCGGATCCCGCCTAGCCGCCGCCATTGACCGTTGACCAGTCGGTTTCTTCGGTTAACCATGGTTTTTTTTCCGGTTTATTTCTTTAGATCGGTTTTTCCGTCGGTTTATTTATTTTGCGAACGTTCGTCCGTTCGTTTAAACAAACGCCGTTCACCCAATAGTCACAGACAGCGAACGTTTGTTCGTTAGCCTGTTCGTCAGTTTTTCTTTTTCCAGGGTTTTTCGCGATTATTTTCGATCGCGATTTCTGACCTAATTTTCGTTTTAGTTTATCTTTTTGCTCATTTATCGAAATCAGGCGATTCAAGCGCCTATGTCTTCGTCCCGAAGCCCTCTTTCTGTTTAACCAACTTGAACAAGATTTGGGTACTATAAAATTTGACTTTAGTCCATATTAGTAATCGAATCTTGTTTCTTTCGCAGTTTGAGTTTCGTTGCTCCGTTTGATTTGATTCTTTTTTTTTTTGCAAACCAGAGTTCTTAAGTTGAACTTTCTGGTTAGATCTTCTTATTTGAGTTTTACCCATGCATCTTTGCTTGATTGCTTATGTGTGCTATTGTTTGTTTGCGATAGAATTCCCGGAGTGCGAAGCGTGCTACTACGAGTCACTAGGTTTTGCGGACGTCAGCAAGGCAAGTAACACATTGATCATACCCCTTTATTACCTAGTTTTTATGCATTAGTTACAACCCTCACACGTTGCATGAGTAGGATCTCTTAACTTGTGGGTTTGGGAAGTAGATGTTGAGGTAGAACCTATTACCTGTTTTAATATCAAACCCTTGGGAGTTACTTCTAGGTATGCTTATAATGCTATGCTATGCTCGTAGACGTGGATTGGGTTTGAGTGTATCCATGACAAATGTGAGTTGTTAATTAATGGTTCAACTTAAGGTGGCAACTTTAATACACATCTGGGTGGTTTGCTTGTTTGGAAACCTAGAGAATCAAGTGTTGTCCTAGGATATCCCGGAGTACCCGTGTGATCATCCTATGGTCCGCCACCCAGGCTCAAAGGGATCATAAGATTATTCATGCTAGAAACTTCCGTGTGCACTAGTAGAAAAAGGGTTAAACATGAAGCACATTAGTGCCGGTTTGTATTGGAGCCGGTAGTAATGGTACCATTAGTGCCGGTTCGAACGAATTTGCATTAATGCCGGTTCGTGTTGAACCTTTAGTACCAGTTTGTGGCACGAACCGGTACTAAAGGGGTGGTGGCAGGCTGGCGTCAGGCCGGGGCCCCACGATCACCTTTAGTACCGTTTCATGGCACGAACCGGTACTAAAGGTCTAACCTTTAGTACCGGTTCGTGCCATGAACCGGTACTAACGGGGTCTGACCTATAGTACCGGTTGGAGACACAAACCGGCACTATAGGGCAATTTTCAAACTTGAAAAAATCATAACTAAATCATCCTAATTCAGAAAAATACATATAATATATCAAAATTTGCAGAACAAAACATAAATTGGCAGAACAATTTTTTAAAATCACAAAATTCCAAACGGAAAATAGAGTTTTTGGGCGTTTTAGACGTTTTTTTGGACGTTTTTAGCGTTTAGTGCTAGGGTTTAGATTTCAGCGTTTAGGGTTAGGTTTTATGGTCTAAACCCTTAGTTTTTACTGTTTAGCATAGAGTTTCCGACGTTTTAAGTCCTGGGTTTAGGGTTTAGGACAATTTTTGAAATGACAAATTGTAAAAGGAAAAAAAGATATGCTCTAATTTATGTTTTTTTGAATTTTGGTTAAATCTTGTCAAACCGGTCAAACAACTGATTCAAGAAATATAGAGTGTTACCAAATAATTACGCAATAATATTAGTGTTACTAAATAAGTATCTCAGTTTTTTTTAATTTTGTTCAAATCTGGTCAAACTATGGTCAAACTGTGGTCAAACTATGGTCAAACTACTTATTCAAGAAATATTAGTGTTACTACATAATTATTCAAGAATATTAGTGTTACTAAATAATTATTTCAATTTTTTGAATTTTGGTCAAATCTGGGTCAAACTATGGTCAAACTGTGGTCAAACTATGGTCAAACTTATTCAAGAAATATTAGCGTTACTAAATAATTACTGTTTTTTAGAATAATAGTTTCAAACTCAAACGGTGAAATGTGCGACTTCATGCTCAAGCTAAACTCCTGAGGGTTAATAGGATTGACATCTTACTATTGTCAGGAAAACAACAAGTGCAGACTCGGAAACGAAGGAGAATAGAACCTGAAAGTTAAGCGTGCTCGGGCTGGAGTAGTGAGAGGGATGGGTGACCGGTCGGGAAGTTAGATGATTTGGAATGAGTGATCCATACTTGAGCAGTTAAGAGAGGTGATTAGAGAATAAATCATCAAATAATTCAGAAAAATTAAAAATAAAAAAATCAAAAAAAATTCCAAAATTTTCAAAAAAAATCAAAAAAAACCTTTAGTACCGGTTGGTAACACCAACCGGTACTAAAGGTCCCCCGTACCGGGGCGCGAGCTCACGCCACGTGGTGGCACTTTAGCGGCGGTTCGTGCCGAACCGGTACTAAAGGGGGGGCCTTTAGTGCCGAAAGGTTAGTGCCGGTTCCATAACCGGCACTAAAGGCCCTTACAAACCGGTACTAATGGTCCGTTTTCTACTAGTGGTGCATCCACAAGCCATTATGGGCTCTGGCATAGTTGAGTATGTTGCATGACCTCTTTCAGTGGTGGGCTAGCAGATGTAGAGGGAAAGTAGGTGTAACTATCCATCCAGAGTAAAGAGTTAATGTTTCTGAAAGACTGTGTCTCGGTCATCCGTTTCTCAAACACCTGTAGTGCGAGAAATCCAACGGAGGCGATCGAGTCTTGTGGGGAAAAGAGCACAAACCTCTGTAGAGTGTACAAACTAATCATTGTTAGCCGTGTCCCCGGTTATGGACATCCTGAGTATCTAGTCTTGGATTATCCTATTGTATCTCATCACTCTAATTTAATTTGTAGGGTTGATAATTACCTTTAATTGGGATTGAGTTGGAGGAACCTTCTCAATGATGTTTCAACTACCATGATAGTTAAATAAAATTTATTCCTTTGTTGTAGAGAAAAATTGGCTTTTCGCAAAATCATATAACCATAGAGCCTCCACCAGCCATATATGCATATAGTGATAGTATTTATCTGTTCATTGCTCTACTGTGTTATATTGCCAGCATATTCCATGTGCTGACCCGTTTTCGGGCTGTAATGTATTATGTTGCAGACCTTTAAGACGAAGAGTAAGGTTCGCTAGGCCGTTGTCATGCACTCAGCTATGCCGTTGGAGTTGATGGACTCACTTTATCTTCCAAGCCTTCCGCTGTTATTGTGTTAGATGGCCTTAAGCCATATTTATTGTAATAAGTTCTCTTTGGAGACATTCGATGTAATAAGTGTGTGATTGCTACTCTGTTATAGATCCTTCGAGTATTGTGTGTGTCGGCATTACCGATCCAGGGATGACACTTAAACACAGAGACTTGACCGTTTGTGGTTTGGTCGCTACAAGATGGTATCAGAGCACATGCTGAATGTAGGACACGACCACTAAGAAAGCCATAAGTCACTCTTCTCTACTCATTTCTGACTCCTCTCCATTTTCTACTCTTTAGGATGGTGGACTTGAGGAACAAGTTTGCACAACCGGATGAAGATACACCTTTTGGACGACACTTGAAGGAAGTCACTAGATACCTGAACATGGAATACCAAGCTTCACCGGGACCTACAACGCCACTTTACCCAAAGAGGAGCGCTGGATGATTCAAGTTCAAGTTCCAGGAAGGACATTCACGCCAGTCACAGAGCCCATAGAGTTTTCCTTTGATGCCCCAACCTGGAGTCCGGGAAAGAGCATGGCAGCTCACATCACCATGGGACGCATTGGCGAGGTTTACCACAAGGATCTCAAGGATACCATGTACCAGATATGCGGGCACCGAGACGAGTAATGGGAGATAGTCAGCACCAAGAAGGCAGGTCCATTGCAGCATTCGTCCAGGAGTTAAACCAACACATTCGACGCCAGGAGAACCAGATGTGCGCAGGCATGATAGATTTGAAGAAGGCGATGACAAGGATCACGGAGTTAGAGGAGGAACTCAAGTCTACACGTGATGGATATGAGGAGGAAATCGCGACACTATTGGAGAAGAACGATGACCTGATAAAGAAGATCGGAGTATTCATGGGAGACCCCGCGCCAGGAGGAGAAGACAACAATTCCACTTGTCCAGACAACTACATCATCATCGACGACACCGACTCCAACCCTGACGATAGTGATGATGATTATGAAGACGAAGCTGGAGAGGACATCATGGAGTCTTCCACCGATCAAAATTTCTAGTAGACCACCTTATGATCATTAGTATTTCCCCTCGTGTAAATAGTATAGTCCGAGCACTGTAACGATAGTTAGATCGATTGTATGCCCTTGCTTGATTGATTGGCTGATATGATTGTGTTTGCCTCATGTGCATATGGGTAGTGTTTTCTCACTAGACCTAATTTATATGCTACCCTCTTCCCTCTAAACCCATTAGATGCCTCCGAGATGTGACACCGGATTTGTCTTCCCACCGGAGATCACCCAGTTGATCCAGCAGCGGAATGCCATGATGCAAATATCAGTCCAGAACCAAGGCAACAACAACAACAACCCTCCCCTAGTTGACAACTTAGCCCGTTTTCTGAGGTTATAGCCGCCGGTGTTTTCTAGTAGCACCGAGCCGATAGTTGCGGATGACTGGCTACACAGGATAGGAAGGGAGTTGACCACCGCCGGTTGCACAGATGCAGAGAAGGTGCGTTTTGTCGCACGTCAGTTTGATGGACCAGCAGCCTCATGGTGGGAGAATTACACAGCCACTTTTCCCATAGCCAATGTCACTTGGGATCAGTTTCAACAAGCATTCCGCTCAGCCCATGTCTCAACTGGAGCTATGAGCATGAAGATGCGTGAGTTTCGCAACTTACGCCAGGGAAATCATACTATGGCTCAGTACGTAGATGAGTTTAGTAAGCTATCTCGTTATGCCCCTAATGATGTGGCCACAGATGCCGCGAAGCAAGAGAAGTTTATGGAAGGGCTAAATGATGAGATGAGCATGCCGTTGATGGCGGCAACATTCAACAACTACCAGGAGTTGGTAGACAAGGCTCTTATGATTGAAGGGAAGTAGCAACAGATTGAGAGCCACAAGAGGAAGTATGGACAAGGAAAGTACAATTCTGGAGCTCAGCAGAAGCCTCGTTTCACCCTGAACTCGGGAGGACTTGTCCATAACCATGGATGCCACACCCACAATGGAGGGAGTTCTCACAACCACAATGGCCCAAAAAATGGAAACGGGAATGGAGCAGGCAGCAATCAGAACCGCTCTGACCCAACCACACCCGCCAAGAAGGACCTAAGTCACATTACTTGTTTCAAGTGTGGGAAGACTGGACACTATGCCACTGGGTGCCTTGAAGCAAAGAATGGTAATGGCAATGGAAGCGCTGGGAAGAAGCCCAACCCTTTCAATAGGGGACAAGTGAACCACGTGAACGTGGAGGAAGTTGAGGAGCAGCCTGAGGAGCTCCTGTCGGTGTACAAAACTAGGGGCACATTTTTGAACACCCTTACCTGTGCACGGGCAGTCGGAGCCACGCCCATGGCCACACCAAGCAGAGCGGAGGAAGTGAGCCAAGGTAAGACTGAAGCGCAAGACGAAGCAAAGCAACGGCAAGGACCAAGGCCACAAAGATCAGATGGGACCAAGGCCACAAAGATCAAGGGTCACCCGAAAAGACCCTTGCCGGACCACCCGGCAAGGCCCTCGCCAAGCGCGCCAGCAGGGCCACCATCAGGCCCGCACCAGCCAAGTCTCCACCGCCGTTCGCATGTAGCTGCCGACCCAACCAGCTGGGCAGGCACCTGCGTGGCTACATGCAGCCCTTCGTCGAGGCTCCACCACCGCGCCACCTCAGCTGCCTGCCTGCCTACATGGCACCGCATGCACCGCTGGCCAGGGCGCGTGTCGAAGCCTAGAGGAGCGGCAACAGACGGGACGGGCCTCGCCCCCGTCCCCGATAAAGTAAGAGGACACCTAAGCAATGCATTAAATGCACCTTGTCCTCTGATACGAGGGATAACCTCGTGCCACTGTAGACCTTTCCACCTCCTGTGTGCCACTGTGGCAACCCCTTTTTCCTATAAAAGGAGGCCCGAGGCGACCAGGAGAAGGATTCGGCTTTTTGGAGCTCGTTACACTCCGTAGCTAGCTCAAGAACACAGAATACAGCCACCAAAGCAGGAGTAGGGTTTTACACATCCCTGCGACCCGAACCTGGATAAACGAACCGCGTGCTTATCTGTTAGACCTGCTCTTCTCTCAACCCCGCGCCCCGCAACCGTAGTAGGGATTCTTGTGATCCCATAGGTGTCGTTTCCCACCGACATCTTTGGCGTGCCAGGTAGGGGGCGCGTTTGTGAGAATCTGGTCTGGTAGTTAGCCTAGCGATTCTTCGTCGCCATGGCCCCTAAGAAGAAGACGGCCACGGCGATCGGCTTGTTGGGGGCCAAACAGCCCGTGCCGATGCGGACGAGTAGCCGACCGGTCGCGGACAGGACTCGGGCCGCAGCCTGCGAGCACCAGCACCACCCAGCCAGTCGGAGCCTGGCGAGCGACGTCATTCATGCACCGGACGACCGGCTGCACACCGCCGGACCCAACGATGGAGCTGGGCCCCCCGCAGGCGGCACGAGGCCCTCTAGGGGTGTCGTTGCGCCGACTCCGGAAGGCGCGGCGACCTCCTGGACGCATACACCGGCGAGCACCACGCGTTCTTCCCATGGTGTGCGCGCCGAGCAGCGTCACCACGTTGGTGACCCTGGGCACTGCCGTGGGAAGAGCCCTGTGCGTCATCGGCAAGAGGAAGGAGTTCAACACGCTCGCCGAAGTGCTGGTGAAAATGGCACGCATCCGCTGGGTCGTGACGGAGCTCCTTCTAACATGGTTAGAAGTCGAAGCGCGCTGCGATCCACCCAGCTGTCACCGCCACCCACGCCAGCGGAAGCCTTGGCGCGCGCGCAGCTGCTCCTCTACTTCCCTCCTGCTGCGGAGAAGCTCGATGAGTGGAGGGCCACTATCCGGAGCCTCGTCGCCGTCGCGAACAAAGACGATCCGCGACCGGCGGGGCCCTCGGCTCGGCGCTCCAACGAACCACCACATGCTGGCGCTGTGAGGACCGGGGGAGCTTCGGGCACGGTGCACTGTCCTCCTCCTCGCCAGCCGCCGTGGACGTCGGCCCGTCGCGACGACGCTAGTGATAACATCTGCTTAGCGTCGTCCGATCCATGGACCCTCCGCGACCAGTGCCAGGTTCTTCGGGACCGAGCTCACGAAGACGCTCGAACCACCATCGAGCGCCGGTGCGAAACGCGCCGCTAGTCGGACAAGCAGGCGGGACATGTTACGGACCACCCGGCACTGGGGAGCCCGGGGACCTACCTTACGAGGTGGGCTGCCCGGCTTTTACACGTGAGCTGAGGTAGTTCAAGTGGCCGTCCCACCGCATGTTCAAGCCCAACATCGGCGAGAAGTACACCGGCAAGACCCATCGGTCCGAGTTCCTCAGCATCTACACCATCGCGATGCAGGCCGCTGGGGCTCGCGACGACAAGGTGCTTGCCAAATACTTCCCGCTGGCGCTCAAACCCAATGTAATCTCTTGGTTGATGCACTTGCCGGCGGACTCCATCTCTTCCTGGTGAGATCTGTGCCATGAGTTCGTTGGCGCCTTCACAGGAGGCCACCAAGCTCATGGCCAGGCCAGTGATCTACATATCATTCCCAAGAAGGAAGGGGAGACCCTGCACAAGTACATCCAGAGATTCAGCCGGGTGCAGTACAACATCCCCGACATTCATCCCGCCGCTATGATTAGTGCGTTCCATCAGAACATGCACAATCGCAAGATGCGCGAGGAGCTGGCGATGACCAAGGTTAAGGATGTGGCCAAGCTCTACGTTCTGGCCGACAGGTGCGCCCGAGTTGAAGAGGGAAGGAAGTACCCCGGCGAAGACACCAGCGCGGAAACCGACTCTACCGATGAGGACGCCGCCGCCCCGACGAAGAAGGGCCGGCGTCGCAACAAGAAACACAAAGGCAAGGCTGTGCTTGCCGTTGAGGGATCTGACGATACTGGTGCCAGCAAGAAGGTCAAGGCAGACAGCCCCGGCAAGGAGATTTCCGGGTGCGCTGCCTGCCGGGCCTTGGTGGCCACCGACAAGCCAGGAAGCTCCGGCAAGCAATACTGCAAGATCCACCGCACCAAGGGCCATGATCTACAGAACTGCTAACAAGTCGAGCTGCTTGCTGAGAAGCAAAAGGCTGAGTACTAAAGGCGGGACAAGGAGAAGGACCAAGATGGTGTTGAGGGGTCCGGCAAGAAGCATGGCGGCGAAGGAGGCCGCCCCGGCAAGGACAACCAGCAAGAGTGGCCTGCCCGGGGCCATGACAAGAAACAAGAAGACGACGATCACGACGAGGACGACGAGTCCGGTGACCAAGGGTTCCAGAAGGCTACGGAGGCCATGTGCGTCGATGGCGGCACCTCGCTGCATACCTCTCGCCGCCAGCTCAAGCAGTGGGCGTGAGAGGTCACGGCAACGGAGCCGTTGTTCGACGCCCAGAAGCCCCTAAAGTGGTCCAGCATGCCCCTCATCTTTGACGCCGAGGACCACCCTGATCGCACTACCGTGGTCGAGTGTTTGCCGTTGTTGGTTTCGCCAACAATACGCAACCTCAGGGTGAACAAGATGTTGGTTGATGGCGGGGCCGGCCTGAACCTGATCTCGCCTGTCGTGATTAAAAGGTTGCAAATCCCTGATGATGACCTCAAGGAAATGGGCACGTTCCAAGGGGTCAATCCGGGGAGAAGCCAGCTGAAGGGAAAGGTCACGCTGCCCGTGACCTTTGGAGGAGAATTGAACTACAGAACGGAAAAGATCGTCTTCGACGTAGCCGAGATCCCCTTGCCGTACAACGGGATCCTCGGCCGCTCGGCACTGGCCAAGTTCATGGCGGCGTCGCACTACGCCTACAACATGCCGAAGATGCCCGGGACGTTGACCATCATCTCCATCCCCTCCGACAAGAAGGACGCGCTGATCTGCGCCGACCAACTCTACCGGGAAGTAGTTGGAGCAGCTGCCGTCAAGGCACCTGCTCCTGCCGCCGAAGGCCCGGGAGGAAAGAAGGAGCCTGGCAAGACCTCTCGCACCCACTCCGGCAAGCGCACCTCCTCGGAGTGTTGTGCTACCGTTGAGAACGTGCCAGAGAGCTCTGCCGACCAGAGCAAGAGATCCAGAGCCGAGCCGCCGCAGACCAAGAAGGTGCCCGTCGCGGAGGATAGCAAGGGAGGGGCCTTCACTATAGGCTCCTCCCTCGACAGCAAATAGGAAGGCGAGCTCGTCACCTTCCTGCGGGTAAATGTCGACGTGTTTGCATGGCAAGCGTCCGATATCCCTGGTGTTCCCAGGGAGGTGATTGAGCACCACCTAGATGTCTGCCCCCACGCGCGGCCCGTCAAGCAGAAGGTCAGAAAGCAGGCTCTGGAGAGGCAGGAGTTCATCATAGAGGAGATCAGGAAGCTAGAAGCGGCAGGTTTGGTGAGAGGGGTGCTCCATCCGACGCGGTTGGCCAATCCGGTAGTGGTGCGCAAGGCGAATGGGAAGTGGAGGCTATGTATTGATTACACAGATATCAATAAGGCTTGTCCTAAGGACCCCTTCCCATTGCCGCGCATCGACCAGATTGTTGACTCCACGGCCGGGTGTGATTTGTTATCATTCCTCGATGCCTACTCAGGCTACCACCAAATCTTCATGACAAGAGAAGATGAAGAGAAGACAGCATTCATCACCCCATGTGGTATGTATTGCTTTTTACGGATGCCTTTCGGGTTGAAGAGTGCTGGCTCAATGTTTGAAAGAGCGGTCCAAATTGGTTTTGAACCTCAGCTCCATATAAATATGGAAGCCTACATGGATGACATAGTGGTCAAAACCAAGGACGGGCAGACTCTTGTGCAAGATCTATAAGAGACGTTTGCCAACCTGCGCAAGATCAACCTCAAGTTGAACCCTGAGAAGTGCGTCTTCGGCGTCCCGTCCGGCAAGCTTCTCGGGTTCTTCATGTCATAGCGCGGGATCAAGGCAAACCCAGACAAGATCAAGGCCATTGAGCAGATCGAGGCGCCCAAGCGGATCAAGGATGTGCGTCGGCTCACCGGCTGTGTTGCCGCCATGAGCCGGTTCATCTCCAAGTCCGCCAAGCGCACCCTTCCCTTTTTCAAGATCTTGAAAAAGGTGGGCCCAATGGAGTGCACCCCAGAAGCCGAGGCCGCGCTGCAGGACCTGAAGAAATACCTTTCCTCCATGCCAATACTGGTTGCGCCTAAACCACAAGAGCCATTGCTGCTGTATCTGGCGGCGACGAATCAAGTGGTCAGCGCCGCACTAGTGGCACAGAGGGAGGTCTACGGGGAGGCAGCAATGGCGGCAGGACCTGCGGAGGGCGAGCCGAAGATTCCCCCGGCAGGGCCCGGTGCCGACGAGGCGCGGCCCCCGGCAGAGTCTGGTGCCACCAAGGCGATGCCCGCGCGGTCGAGTGAAGTGGTGCCCAAGAAGAAGATGATGTAGCATCCGGTTTACTTTGTCAGCTCCCTCTTGTAGGGGGCTAGCTAGGTCAAGGTATTCCGGTGTGCAGAAATTGCTCTTCGGCCTCCTTATGGCCTCGAGGAAGCTGCATCACTACTTCTAGGCCCACGAGATCACTGTCGTCACCCGCCTCCCATTGCAACGGATACTGCACAACCCAGACGCAACCGGAAGGATTGTGGAATGGGCCTTGGAGCTGTCAAGCTTTGGCTTAAAGTTTGAGAGTACCTCAACAATTCAGAGTAGAGTCCTGGCGGAGTTCATCACGGAATGGACCTCGACGCCTGACGAAGAAATCCAGGAGACGACTCTCCCCGGCAAGGAGGCAGACTGCAACTGGGTCATGTACTTTGGTGGAGCCTTCTCGCTGCAAGGCGCCGGTGCCGGTGTGCTGCTCGTCGCACCCACCGGAGAGCACCTCAAGTACGTGATCCAGATGCACTTCCCCAGGGAGATCTCCACCAACAACACCGCCGAGTACGAGGGATTGCTTGCCGGTCTCAGGATCGCGGCAGACATCGGGGTCAAGAAGCTCATCGTCAGGGGTGACTCGCAACTCGTTGTCAGGCAAGTCAACAAAGATTATCAGAGCCCACTGATGGAAGCATACGTAGATGAGGTGAGGAAACTGGAGGAGCACTTTGACGGTATCCAGGCGGAGCACGTCCCCCGAGCGGAGAACGACATCGCCGATTACCTGTCAAAGCGTGCCGCATTCAAGCTACCTGTGGAACCAGGTACCTTTTTGCTCCGGTTAACTCAACCATCCGTCGATCCATCAGCAAGGCAAAGCAAGCGAAGAAAATCATGTCCCGGCAAGTACTTTCCTACCGAGCCCCCCGGGGCCGCCGGCAAGGGTACTGCCACGGCCGCTGAGCCTGCCCAAGAGCAATTGACTCCAGTAGGGCGTCAGGCCCTGGCTGTAGAGACAGTCGCTCCCATGGCGGAAGAAATGCCTTTAGTCCTTGTCGTCGAGCCTCAGGCTCCGGCATGGGCGCAGCATACCGTCCAATTCCTCCAGCCAGTGGAGCTTCTTGAGGAGCAGGGAGAAGCGGAGAAAGTAGCCCGTTGGTCCGCCCTGTACCAGTTCGTCGATGACGTCCTGTACCGGAGAAGGCCGAACGGTGTGAAACTCAAGTGATTCCCCCGGGAGGAAGGACTGGAGCTGTTGGCAGAGATACATGGAGGCATATGTGGCTCCCACGTAGGGTCAAGGGCCCTTGCCGGGAAGGCGTTCCGGCAAGGTTTCTTCTGGCCCACCGCCCTCCAGGATGCGACGGCGCTAGTCACCAGGTGTGAAGCGTGCCAGTTCCATTCAAAGAAGCTTCATCAGCCAGCTCAAGCCCTTCAAACAATCCCTCTCTCCTACCCATTCTCGTTCTGGGGGCTCGATATACTGGGCCCCTTCCCCCGCCCCGTCGGGGGCTTTGAGTACTTGTACGTTGCAATCGACAAGTTCACAAAGTGGCCAGAGGTGGAAGCAGTGAGAAAGGTGACTGCTCAGTCAGCTGTCAAGTTTTTCAAAGGACTGGTCTACCATTTTGGTGTGCCAAACAGAGTCATCACCGACAACGGCACGCAGTTCACAAGCCACACCTTCATGCAATACATTCAAGACCTCGGCAGCAAGGTCTGTTTTGCTTCCGTGGCACACCCACGGAGCAACGAAGAAGCGGAGAGGGCAAATGCTGAAGTGTTGTGAGGCCTGAGGACAAAGACTTTTGACAACCTGCACAAGAGCGGAAGGCGCTCGATTGATGAACTGCCGGCGGTTCTTTGGTCGATCAGGATGACACCAAATCGAGCCACCGGCCAGACACCTTTTGCCCTGGTATACGGGGCAGAAGCAGTTCTCCCCACGGAACTCATATACAGGTCACCTTGAGTGCTCGCTTATGATGAGCTTGAGCAAGAGCCGTTGTGCCAAGATGACGCGACGCTCCTTGAGGAAGATCGTCTTCGGGCGGCTGTGAGAGCGGCACGCTACCAGCAAGCCTTGCACCGCTACCATTGCCGCAAGGTTCATGCCCGAAGCTTTGAGGAAGGCGACCTTGTTCTTCGGCGCGTTCAGTTGGCCAAGAATTCCAACAAGTTGACACCGAAGTGGGAAGGCCCTTATCGGGTAATATGAGTCACCAGGCCTGGCGCAGTCCGCCTGGAGACCGAGGATGTCGTACCAGTGAGCAACTCCTGGAACATTGAGCATCTTCGCAATTTTTACCCATAAGGCGCGGCTTGCCGGGCCTCCCGGCAAGCCACCTTTTGTACGAGCCAGGCGCAGACCCTGAGCGAGAATAAATGAAGCACTGGCGCCCTAAGTTATAGCATGCATGCTAGGTCGAGTCTCATCCTTGGTTAGGTTTGATAGTGCTTAGCGGTGGCTAACCCCTAGCTTAGAGGTCGAGTGCGCGTCTTTCTGTTCTTCTCTGTCTTCTTTGGTTCGCAGGACACATGAATATCCTTGCCGGGCTGCTTTGGGAGAAAGGGGACGGACCGGCGCCCGGGCCCCAGCAAGCCAGTATTGCCAGGGGCTACAAGAGCAAAGATCCACCCGCGGCAAGCCAAGGTTGCCGGGGGCTGCAGATTCAGATAAGTTATTTATCCCTTATCATGCGTTTCGTTATGGACTGAGGTATGTGAAACCTCGTTTTATCCTTAGGCTACTGTTCTCCCCTCACTCCGGACCCCAGGACTCGTTTCCTGGGACCGAGTTTGGTCGTAGTCGCGGCAGCAAGGAGCCTAAGCCCACCTCATCCAAGCCTCCGCCAAGCGCGTGAGATAGGTCAAGCGAAGTGGGGGGACGGCAAGGCCTGTTGCCGGGCGAGAAAACGTTTATCTTAAGGCTAACAAGGATTTACTCCTTGTCATGGGTTTTACCTACGAACGAAAGGCCCGACAAACATCCCTTTTTCATTAAAAAAACATTTCGTACAGGTACAGTTCATATGAAATGAAAAACATGAACAAGGGGATTACAAGTTCTAAAGTTAACAAAGGCCCGAAGGCTTACAAGACTAAAAAGAGATAAGATGCCCGTAATCCCTTTCTTGTCCCTCTCCTCAGAAGGCAGGTCAAGGAGGCAAAAAGGGCAAAAGGGGCGCCTAGGCGAGCTACGAGTGGCAGAAGACACCAAGAGAACATCTTGGTGGCCGTCCAAGGGTTGGATGGTGCTGGCGGCGCTGGAGGTAGAGCTCGAAGACGAGGCGGCAGGACGTCAGTACGCGACGAAGGCATTGGTGCCCGCATACTCTGACTTGACGGCCTTGCCACCCGCCCTCTTCCTCTTCCGCAGCCTCCCAACGCCAGCCGCCCAAGGAGACAACCCCGAGAAGTTCAAGGAGCTGGCGACGCGGATGATGGGGTCGACGGTGCCGCTCAGAGCGGTGCCCGACGCCTAGTCGGATCCGTCATCCTGCCGCCCGCTGGCCTCGTCGTTGCTGCCGCTGTCCTCCTCGCCACTCTCGCTCGAGGAAGGATCTTCGTCGTGAGAAGAGCTCTCCACGCAGCACCCTATGCGAGTCCAGAAGTGCCCGAAGATCTTGACGGAGAGGAGGCCACCCTCCATTAGTTTGAAATGGAGAGTGAGCCCATCCGTCAAGCTGTGGAGAGGAGCGAAGGTCTTCCACCCTCGGTGAAGATACATGACGTGTGGGGCGGGGAACTTGACGTCGGCCCATGTGCCGCTGTTCCCGCAGCCCCTCATATGCAGCCGCAACGATTGCGGCGGATCCAGCTCCATCTCCCACGCAAATGGAGTCGGGAGGCAAAGGCGACGGTGTGGCGGCCGGCGCAGCCTGACGAAGAATTCGCAGGGGTTGTCCCTAGCGTGGCCCTCCATCGCAGGAGGAGCTGCTGGCGGGGGCGAGGCCGGCGCGCCACCCCGTCCTCCTCTTCCCCGAACGCTGCGGCCTCTGCCCCGGCCTCGCCCCCTCCCCCTTCCCCTCGCGGCCGGCCCTGCCACCGCGGGCGCAGGAGGAGGAGGGACGCGTTGTCGAGTGGCGACCCTTGCCGCCACCGTCGAAGGACCGGGATTCCCTTTCACCATGACGAATGGAAGGAAGGAGCAGAAGCAGAAGGAGGGAGAAGATGGAAGAATGTGGGATTCCATCCCCCCTTCCCGCTCTTTATAAAGGAACGGGGTTGGGGCTCGGCCGCCCCGCTCGGCCAATCAAGATACGGGAGGCGCAGGGAACAAGGACCGACCGCTGCCCCAACCAGCGACGGCCCGGTTCCGCGCCTCCACCGTTTGCCACCCCGAGCGCATGGAAGACGTGTGGCAGACGTGCAGAACCGAGGGGACAAGTGAGGCGACCTCTCCCCACCCCGTGATCGTGGGGAGTGGACGCCTTGAAGACCGCGCCTCGGCCCCATTCAGTAAATGAGTCGCGCCTCCACGCCTCCCTCCCTTTACGGGGAAGGCGCAAGCCGCCTCTTTACTGTGATGTGACGCATGCTTGCGGAAACCGCCCCACGGATGCCGCCCACGTCACGCACGCCCCTGCACGCCGCGCCGTGCGCGTGGGTCGTCGGAAGCGCAAATGCGAAAAATCTTACCGCGGTAAAAACCGCCCCGCCTGCCCGCGCATCGTTTTGGGCCTGACCCAACAATGTGTCGCGCTTATGTGTGGCCCAGGACCGAGGGCTCCTGTCGGTGTACAAAACTAGGGGCACATTTTTGAACACCCTTACCTGTGCACGGGCAGTCGGAGCCACGCCCATGGTCACACCAAGCAAAGCGGAGGAGGTGAGCCAAGGTAAGACCGAAGCCCAAGACGAAGCAAAGCAATGGCAAGGACCAAGGCCACAAAGATCATATGGGCGAAGCATGTTTCCCCGGCAAGGATCCTTGCCGGGGCGGCCCCAGCAGCCCCGGCAAGACCCTTGCCGGGGCAGCTCGCCCACACCAGCCGAGCGAGCCACCCTCAAGCCCACCAACACTGAACACATGTGTTGGGACAGGGCTCGAGAGGCACCTCTGTGGTGGCATGCAGATCTTTGTGAAGACAAAGAATAGTCAAGATCAAGTGAGGATGGGAAAGCAGCCATCCTCGCCGAAGGAACCCACAAGACCCCCGGCAAGATCCTTGCCGGGGACGCCTGCGCGCCATGGCAAGACCCTTGCTGGGTCACCGGGTAAGACCCTTGCCGGGCCACCCGGCAAGGCCCTCGCCAAGCATGCCAACAGGGCCACCATTAGGCCCGCACCAGCCAAGTCTCCATCGCCGTTCACATGCAGCTGCTGACCCAACCAGCTGGGCAGGCACCTGCGTGGCTATATGTAGCCCTTCGTGGAGGCTCCACCACCGCGCCACCTCAGCTGCCTGCCTGCCTACATGGCACCGCATGCACCGCTGGACAGGGCGTGTGTCGAAGCCTGGAGGAGCGGCAACGGATGGGACGGGCCTCGCCCCCGTCCCTGATAAAGTAAGAGGACACCTAAGCGATGCATTAAATGCACCTTGTCCTGTAATACAAGGGATAACCTCATGCCACTGTAGACCTTTCCACCTCCTGTGTGCCACTGCGGCAACCCCTTTTTCCTATAAAAGGAGGCCCAAGGTGACGAGGAGAAGGATTCGGCTTTTTGGAGCTCGTTACACTCCGTAGCTAGCTCAAGAACACAGAATACAACCACCAAAGCAGGAGTAGGGTTTTACGCATCCTCGCAGCCCGAACCTGGATAAATGAACCGCGTGCTTCTCTGTTAGACCCGCTCTTCTCTCAACCCCGCGCCTCGCAACCGCAGTAGGGATTCTTGTGATACCATAGGTGTCGTTTCCCATCGACAGATTTCCAAGTGTATTGCGATGCCTCTCGCTTAGGACTTGGAGGAGTACTTATGCAAAACGGGACAGTTGTTTCGTATGCCTCACAACAACTGAAACCACACGAGTTGAATTGTGCCACGCATGATTTGGAGTTAGCCGTTGTGGTGCATGCGCTCAAGACCTGGAGACATTTTCTCATTGGAAACCGTTGCGATGTGTACACGGATCACAAGAGTTTGAAGTACATCTTCACACAGAAGGAGCTTAACCTCAGGCGGAGGAGATGGTTGGAGCTCATAAAGATTATGATATGAAGTTGCACTATCATCCAGGCAAGGCCAATGTCGTAGCAGACGCTTCGAGCCGTAAGAGTTATGTTAACACCCTTGTAAGCAGAGGGATGCCAAAGGAGTTAGCCGAGGATATCAGGGAACTTCATTTGGAGATTGCTCCTAGAGGTTATGTTGCAACAATGGAAGTTCAGTCTACATTGTTGGGAATGATTCGAGAAGCTCAGATGGATGATAAGGAGATTGCCAAGATAAAGGAAAAGATGAGTGAAGGGAAAGCCAAAGGTTTTCGTGAGGATGAGCACGACACCTTATGGTTTGAGGATTGTATATATGTTCCCAATAATGCAGAGATCGGGAAGCTGATACTTCAGGAAGCTCATGACTCGCCATACTCGATACACCTTGGAAACACTAAGATGTATTTGGATTTGAAGGAGCGTTTCTAGTGGACTGTTATGAAGAAGGATATTGCCGAGTATGTAGCCATATGTGATGTATGTCAGAGAGTGAATGAAGAACATCAGAAGCCAGCAGGATTACTACAGCCTATGCCGATACCCGAATGGAAGTGGGATAAGCTTGGCATGGATTTTATCACCGGATTACCCAGGACCCGATCGGGATATGATTCTATCTGGGTAGTAGTGGATCGCTTGACCAAAGTAGCCCACTTTATCCTAGTGAAAACCACTTATACAAGTGTGAACTTGGCCAAGATATACATGACCAGGATCGTATGTCTGCACGGAGTTCCTAGGACCATCGTATCAGATAGAGGAACACAGTTTACTTCAAAGTTTTGGCACCAGTTGCACCAGACTTTGGAAACCAGGCTAGAGTTCAGTACAACTTTTCACCCACAGACAGATGCACAGACCGAGAGAGTCAATCAGATTCTGGAGGACATGTTGAGAGCTTGTGCGCTAGAATATGGGTCTAGTTGGGATGACAACCTGCCCTACGCGGAGTTCTCGTACAACAACAGCTACGAGGCCAGTTTGAAGATGGCACCTTTCAAAGCCCTCTATGGAAGAAGATGCCGAACATCGTTGATGTGGGATGAAGTTGGAGACCGCCAATTGCTTGGACCAGATTGGATTAAGGAATCTGAAGAGAAGGTTAAGATGATTCGGGATAGACTGATGGTAGCTCAGTCCCGACAGAAGAGTTATGCAGATTCAAAATGCAAGGAGGTAGTCTATGAAATCGGAGACAGAGCGTATCTGCGAGTGTCACCTCTTCGAGGAGTTAAACATTTTGGAGTTAAGGTAAAGTTAGCCCCGAGATTTGTGGGACCGTCCCATGTTTTGGAACGCATGGGAGAGGTTGCCTACAAGTTGGAGTTACCCGAAGGACTGTTAGGAGTTCATGATGTGTTTCACATTTCCCAGTTGAAGAAGTGGCATGCAGAGATGGCCGATATTCCTCTGAGAGATATAGTGCCCTGGAAGCGATTCAGTTGGACAGTGATTTGACATATGAGGAGAAACCTGTCAAGATTCTTGAGTTTGCCAGCCGAGTTACTCGTAGCAAGGTTATCATGTTTTGCAAAGTTTAGTGGAGCCACCATGCGAAGGATGAAGCCACCTGGGAACGAGAGGATGATCTACACAAAGACCACCCGCATCTATTTTCTAGCCAACCCGAATCTCGAGGGCGAGATTCATCTTAAGGGGGGTAGGTTTGTAACATCCCAAATTTTCAATTTGGAATGTTATACATAGTTCATTCATGCATATCATATTTTATTGCATTTTCTTTTGCGATCCTCGCAATTCTAAGCAACTCAAGGACCCTCGGAGAGAGTTGGGGATTTCACGTTTTTCATATTTGACTTTTATCAAATATTAAAACAAGGATCATTTTGGTTTTAATTTATTTTATCTCCGAAAATATTTTCATATTAAAAATATATGAGAGGAGATAATATGACTTCTCCAAAATAAATGAAATATTGGAGGAAAATATTAAAATCAAATATTTGATTTTATTCGGATTTTATTGCAATGTTATTTGAACTAGGAAAAATACGTGTTTCTCGAAATTTAATTTTAGGCCCAAATAAATGTTCACCTTGTCCGGCATATTTTTAGAGGACGGGGAAAATTTATTTCAGGATTTTTGGATTCGGTTTAGTATTCTTTTCCTTTCTTTTTCTGCGCGTCGGAATTATTTTAAAAAAAGAGGTAACTGACCTATGGGCCGTATCCGGCCCGGACTCCCAGGCCCCCTTTATAAGCCGCCCCCCTGCCCCGCACCCGCCGCCGCCGCCAGCCCACCCTGCGCCCTAACACTAGCCGCCACCGCCTCGCGCGCCGTGCCGCACCGCCGCGCCGCCCATCACCGCCCCCCATCGCCGCTGGATCCTGCCTAGCCGCCGCCGTTGACCGTTGACCGGTCGGTTTCTTCGGTTAACCATGGTTTTTTTTGTTTTTTTCCAGTATATTTCTTTAGATCGGTTTTTTCGTCGGTTTATTTATTTTGCGAACGTTCGTCCGTTCGTTTAAACGAACGTCGTTCACCCGATAGTCACAAACAGCGAAAGTTAGTTCGTTAGCCTGTTCATCGGTTTTTCTTTTTCCAGGGTTTTTCGTGATTATTTATGATCGTGATTTCTGACCCGATTTTCGTTTTAGTTTATCTTTTCGCTCGTTTATCGGAATCAGGCGATTCAAGGGCCTAGATCTTCGTCCTGAAGCCCTCTTTATGTTTAACCAACTTGAACAAGATTTTGGTACTGTAAAATTTGACTTTAGTCCAGCTTATTAATCGGATCTTGTTTCTTTCGCAGTTTGAGTTTTGTTGCTCCGTTTGATTTGATTCTTTTTTTGCAAACCGGAGTTCTTAAGTTGAACTTTCTGGTTAGATCTTCTTATTTGAGTTTTACCCATGCATCTTTGCTTGATTTCTTATGTGTGTTATTTTTTGTTCGCGATAGAATTCCCGGAGTGCGAAGCGTGCTACTACGAGTCACTAGGTTTTGCGGATCATCAGCAAGGCAAGTAACACATTGATCATACCCCTTTATTACCAAGTTTTTATGCATTAGTTACAACACTCACACATTGCATGAGTAGGATCTCTTAACTTGTGGGTTTGGGAAGTAGATGTTGAGGTAGAACCTATTACCTATTTTAATATCAAACCCTTGGGAGTTACTTCTACGTATGCTTATAATGCTATGCTATGCTCGTAGACATGGATTGGGTTTGAGTGTATCCATGACAGATGTGAGTTGTTAACTAATGGTTCAACTTAAGGTGGCAACTTTCATACACATCTGGGTGGATTGCTTGTTTGGGCACCTGGAGAATCCAGTGTTGTCCTAGGATATCCCGGAGTACCCATGTGATCATCCTATGGTCCGCCACCTAGGGTCAAAGGGATCATAAGATTATCCATGCTAGAAACTTCTGTGTGCAGCCACAAGCCATTATGGGCTCTGGAATAGTTGAGTATGTTGCATGACCTCTTTCGGTGGCGAGCTAGCAGATGTAGAGGGAAAGTACATGTAACTGTCCATCCAGAGTAAAGAGTTAATGTTTCTGAAAGACTGTGTCCCGGTCATCCATTTCTCAAACACCCTGTAGTGCGAGAAATCCAACGGAGGTGATCGAGTCTTGTGGGGAAAAGTGTGCAAACCTCTGCAGAGTGTACAAACTAATCATGGTTAGCTGCGTCCCCGGTTATGGACATCTTGAGTATCTAGTACTTGGATTATCCTATTGTATCTCATCACTCTAATTTAATTTGTTGGGTTGATAATTACCTTTAATTGGGATTGAGTTGGAGGAACCTTCTCAATGATGTTTCAACTACCATGATAGTTAAATCAAATTTATTCCTTTGCTGTAGGGAAAAATTGGCTTTTCGCAAAATCATATAACCATAGAGCCTCTACCAGCCATCTATGCATATAGTGATAGTATTTATCTGTTCATTGATCTACTATGTTATATTGCCAGCATATTCCATGTGCTAACCCGTTTTCGGGCTGCAATGTATTATGTTGCAGACTTTTCAGACGAAGAGTAAGGTTCGCTAGGCTATTGTCATGCACTCAGCTATGCCGTTGGAGTTGATGGACTCACTTTATCTTCCAAGCCTGCCGCTGTTATCGTGTTGATGGCCTTAAGCCATATTTATTGTAATAAGTTCTCTTTGGAGACATTCAATGTAATAAGTGTGTGATTGCTACTCTGTTATAAATCCTTCGAGTACCGTGTGTGTCAGCATTACCGATCCAGGGATGACACTAAAGCACAGAGACTTGACCGTTTGAGGTCGGGTCGCTACACTCATTTACCATATTTATGAGATTATGTGCATTTCTAGGCATTAATGGACATAATTCAAATTAGAACAATCGATGCATGAAAAGGTGCACAAGAACAGTCTGGAAAACCATGCTCATGTTATTTAGCACATTCTCATGCCTTTTACAAGGAATGGGCAAATATTTCAAGGAAATGTGTGGCAATAGTCAACCATAAACGCGTTGTTTACTGGGTTAACAACTATTCAAAAAATGAAACACATGGTTGGAAAACATGACGCCTAGCGTGGTGCCATGGTATGGCCTCACCAGGCCCTGGTAAAAATTGAAGAATGTTTTCCTTATGTCGTGATGCACGCCTTTCACAAATCGAACCATCACCGAGGAAGTTTCATGATTTCGAAGGGGAAATCACCAAGACTGGAGGGGATCCAAATTTCCTTTGTCCTTTATCCACGAGTTTTCTTCTACAATGAACATAGAACCTGCAAATCACTGTGTTCAAATTTGGCACTTTTCCGGGTTCATTTGCCATATTTAGGGGATTATGTGCATTTCCTAGGCATTAATGCACATAATTCAAGTTCAAACAATCGGTGCAAGAAAGGGTGCACAAGAACGGCCTGGAAAACCATGCTCTTGACATTCAGTAAATTCTCATGCCTTTTACAAGGAGGGACAGATATTTCGATGAAATGTGTGGCAATGTTCAACCACAAATGTTTGTTTATTGGGTTTTCAACTATAGAAAAAATGAAATAAATGCTTGAAAAACATGACGCCTGGCATGGTGTGCCATGGTATGACCTCACCATGCCCTGGTAAAAATTTGAGCAGGTTTGGCTTATGTCGTCATGCACGCCCTTCATAAATCGAACCATCACCGAGGAAGTTCCATGCTTTCGAGATGGAAATCACCAAGATTGAAGGGGAATCCAAATTTTCTTCGTTCTTTGCCCTGGAATTTTTTCTACAACGAACATACACCTTGCAAATCACCGTGTTCAAATTTGGCATTTTTCCAGGCTCATTTATCATATTTAGGGGATTATGTGCATTTTCTAGGCATTTAGCACATATAAATCCAATCCAGCTACAGGTGCACGGGTGTGATGTGAGGGACGTGGATTGTCGTTCGATCGCAGCGCATCCTACGGTGCACACACGCCATCCATGTGGCTAGGGTTCCAGCCAATCATAATGCAACACACAATAGGCTCAGTGCACACTGTTTCCGGAAGCGGTGGAAATGAACCGTGTGCGATAATGAACGAGCAAAATTGTAAGGGAAGCCAAATTTCTGTTGTCATTTGTTGCTTAGCTCTTGAATACCACCGCATTGTATGGCTGCCTAGCCCCTCCGTCCCAGAGCTCTCTCCAGGCATCGCCCATGGCACTGCGGCGCATAGTAACTGGTAAGGAAGCGATGGCATCTCGCCGCCCGCGACCGCACACATGGTAAGGAAGCGATGGCATCTCGCCGCGCCGAGTTCACCACTGTCGACGGCCAGACAGTTACATGGGCAGACTTTGAGGCTACCTTGGCCGAATGGGTGGTGGATCTAGAGGCGGCCAAAGCCGCACAAAAGGAGCAGAAAAGGCAGAAAGTAGTCAAGAAAAGAGAGTCCCGCCGCCGCAAGAAAAAAGAGTCCGCACGCCATGGTGAGGAGATCTTGGAGGAGATCGAAGCACGGTGGGCTGCTGCCTACAAGGCCGGGAAGGAGAACGTCGGCGTCTGGCCAACATGCCCTGATGGTAGCATGTGAGAAGTAGTTTAAGTTTGTAGTATTAGAGCAATTTACCAGTAGTACTTTAAGTTTGTAGTATCAACGTACAATGTCGGTAAGAGCATCTTTGAGGGCTTTGAGCGTGATTAGCATGTGTGCCCGTGTGCGTTTTTTTGCGTTAATCATTAGAAGATCACAAAACACACAGTTTCTATGTCGTACCCGTCTATGTTTTTTGCGTCAATGATCCATAAGTCAGTTACCTATGCGATGTTTCCTAATAAACCAGGCGTACCATTGACCCAAAAAATCAACTACACGTGTACATTTTTTTGGAGACGGGATCTGCCAACTTTCTTTTTTCTCGCACACGAGTATTTTATGCACTTTGTCTGTGTTGCGTGTTTCCCCTGCCCAAGTTTCAAGTTTCGCACCGAAATTTTCATTAGGCGCGCGATTTCGGAATTTATTCCTCCAACCACATCCCCACCCTCAGTACCCCCCCCTCGCGCCTCCCCCTACCGGCATCTCAAACCGCCAAGGCCGCAACCACAGCTTAAACCACATCTACGTTCTGCTTAGATCCAGTCAGGTAACCCATCGATCTCTATCACAACCCCGGCTTGATTGCTTAAATGGTGCCTGCGAAACATCCTCATGCCTCCAAATCCCCACTGCCAGAGCTGATGGCGGTCCATGGCACGATGGCCGTTGTGCGTGTTAACTCAGAGGAACACCTCGCCTCCGCCGCCGCTGATGACATGGTGCAGGCTCTGGCCCAGATGAAGTGCCGCAACGACTCGCCCCAGGAATTAACAGGTAAGATCTGACCAACTAAATCTTACCAATACCACTTGCAACGGCTATGATTTGTACGGCTGATGTATTAAGCATGTTCGTGCCTTGTTTATTTTAGTACTGCACACTGTGTGATGTTCAAATATTATCATGTGTAGCTCAATTTCACCAATACCAGCAACAAACTTACAATACATGACTCAGGATATCACTAGAGATGCTGCCCATTTGCTATTTTTAGTGGATGCTAACCCTGTTGTACTTAACATGCATGTCCATGTACTTATGCAGGGTCATAACGGCCGATGTTGTTGTTTGCCGTCGAGGTTAGCTGCATCCCATGTCTTGCAGTATTTCACATCATTTGTGCAATTGCAGTTTAACTTCTACCATTTACTAGTTTCTTGTAGGTACACATGTCAGTGCCACTGATCCACGCTTCGACCCGGAGGAACAGCTCGCCTCCATCGTCGCTGACATTGGGCGGGCTCTGGCCAAGATGAAGTGCCCCAGCAACCACCTCTTAGGACTTACCAAGTATGTACTCACCAGTTCAATCTTACCAATACCAGTTGCAATTAATGGCTATGTTCTGTATGGTCGATGTATTAAGCATGTTCTAGTTGAAAGTGCGTTATATCGACTAGAGGGGGGTGAATAGGCGATTTTTATGAAAGTCTTCAAAACGTGGGAGTTATGAAGACAAACAGCGAAGATATGCCTATTACTGTGCAGCGGAAGTTAGATTACACTAGGCAAGCCATGGTCAAGTATTCAATAGAGTGAAAGCACAATGACAAACAGCTGCAGTGTAATAAGGATCAGGTAGGAAGAAGTTATGAAGCCAAACAGATCATACATTCACGTTGTGAAGACAAAAGATAGAGCAAGCATGCAATGGCTTCACAATGAGTAACAGTAAGAAAAAGGAAGTGAAGATGAAACCAGTGACTCGTTGAAGACAATGATGTGTTGGACCAGTTCCAGTTGCTGTGACAACTGTACGTCTGGTTGGAGCGGCTAGGTATTTAAACCTTAGGACACACAGTCCCGGACACCCAGTCCTGAACACGCAGCTCAGGACACCAAGTCCTCACCGTATTCTCCTTGAGCTAAGGTCACATAGTCCTCGCCCAATCACTCTGGTAAGTCTTCAAGGTAGACTCCCAAACCTTCACAGACTTCGTTCACTGGCAATCCACAATGTCTCTTGGATGCTCTGAACGCGACGCCTAACCGTCTGGGGATGCACAGTCCTCAAGTGTAATAAGTCTTCAGATCACACAGACAAGAAGACTTAAGTGATGCCCAATGTTCTCTGGCTCTGGGTGGTTAGGGCTTTTCTCCTCGCTAGGAATTTTCTCTCAAAGGCTTCGAGGTGGGTTGCTCTCAAACGACAAAAGCCATGCACTAAAATCTGAGTAGCCAACCGTTTATGGTTGTAGGGGGTGGGCTATTTATAGCCACTTGGCAAGCCGACCTGATTTGTCCGAAATGACCCTGGGTCACTAAGGAACTGACACGTGTCCCAACGGTCAGATTTCAAACTCACACGACAACTTTACTTGGGCTACAAGCAAAGTTGACTTGTCCGGCTCTGGACAAGATTCGCTCTCATTGTCTTCACTCGAAGACATAGGTTTTTGGTTTAGGCATCACTTCAGTCATTCTGACTGGTTCTCCCGGACCCCACTTATCAGTATGGTGGTTCCTATGACTCAACACAAAGGAAAAAGAACTACGAAAGATCTAAGTCTTCGAGCTCCATAGGCTTCATAATGTGTCTTCTTTTGTCATAGTCTTCAATGTGAATATCTTCATATACCTCCTTTGGCTTCAATGTCTTCATACAATTTTAGGGGTCATCTCTGGTAGTAAAACCAAATCAATGAGGGACTTCTACCTGTGTTATCCTGCAATTCTCACAAACACATTAGTCCCTCAACTAGGTTTGTCGTCAATACTCCAAAACCAACTAGGGGTGGCACTAGATGCACTTACAATCTCCCCCTTTTTGGTGATTGATGACAAACTAGTTGAAGTTTTCAACGGGGAATATAGTCTGTGAAATTGTAAAGGATAAGGAATTGTCTTCATAAGTTGCAAGGGCTCCCCCTGAAGATGTGCATATAAGTTAATTTGCTTTTGGAATGCAAATGCACATGGGAGGTTGTACTTGGAGATACACTTCAGCTTATGATGATAATCCACTATGCATGTGAAAGTATATGAAGATAATGACATGCATAATGGAAAATGGACGTCTGCAGAATGAGATAAGTGCGGAATTTATCTTCGCAAAACAGGGTGGCAAACAAGTAGCAGACGACCATCTAGTTTAAGTGTTACAACTCGTAAGAACCAAATGTAGCAAAAAAACGAGAGTTGTAAGCACGAAGCAAAATATAAAAAAACATAAAGCACCCGCCCATATGGACCCGCTTGAAGACTATCAACCCATATGCTTCTCCCCCTTTTGTCAGTAAGGACCAAAAAGGTTTGAAGACATAGAGTGTCTACTCGTTCCCAGGAGCAGCAGGGTCGTTGGAGGTGTTTGGCGGTGCAGAAGAGCTTGGAGGTGCTGAAGCAGGTGGCAGTGAGGTAGCATCGTCTTCTTCATCAATGATTCTGGCAGTGACTGTGGCAGCAGATGAAGAAAACTCAGAGTCTTCAAGTGATGGTGTGCTTCGCATCACAGCCCTTCTAGGAGGTGTGGTGTCAAACTTGAATCGCTCAGTGAAGCCATCCTCTTCAAGTTCAGCTTCAGTACACATCATTGATAGCCCTTTCCATGTACGACGACAGGTTTCATGGGTAACGAAAGCATTCTTGGTGGCAAGATTTCGAAGACGGTTAACATCCACCAAGAGGCTTTTCATCTGACGCTTTAGCCAGTCATGATGCCTATCTTGTTTTTGATGAAGGGCCACGAGAAGCTCTTGGTCATTGAGAACACGAGCGCGCTTCTTGGGTCTTGAAGCAGTTGCACTATCAGTGGCTTCAGTTGAAGCAGGGTGTGGCGCACGTGTAGTGCCAGCCAAAGGATACACCCTGGAGATGGCTTCAACACCCTCATCGTTCTGAGTGAAGCTCTGGTGTTCTGCATTCTGAAGACTCAAAGGTTGCTTGGCAGGCTCAGGATATATAGCTTCAGCAGAGGTATCCACATCTGGCAAGAAGATCCGATGGTTGCGTGCTGAGGGCTGATATGAGATCGCAGAGTGAAGCTTGATCAGTCTCATTACCCAAGGAGCATAGTACTTTAAACCAAACAGATCTGAGCCTGATGCAGGTAGTTGGCGTATGAAGAAATCCTGTGCGTTGAAGCATTTGCCATGAAGGATACAGAATATCAGAGTCTTCATTGCACCCTCGATCTTGGCATTTGGAGAGTGCCCTTTAATAGTCCAGAGAGTCCGCCGGATAATGTGATAGATGGTTCTGGGCAGGTACTCAAAGTCTTCAATGAAGAACTCTGTTGGATAAGGAGCATCGTGGGGCAATGGCTTCATCATGGAGAGCATCTGACTCATATTTGGTTCAGGCCTCTGGAATATGCTCTCAAGAGCTTCAGTGTGTAGTGGATAGCCTTCCTCGAAGAGTTCGCCAGGAGTGGGCAGGCCGGTGAGCTCAATGATATCGAATGCATTGGCTTCGTGATGGACATTGCCAGTCATCCACTCCAGGGCCCAAGTCTTCGGATCTCTGTTGTATCCTTTGATGTGTAGGGTGGCATAGAATTGCAACAGAAGCTCTTCATTCCAATGCTCTTCATCAGTTACAAACTGCAGCAGACCCACTTGCTTGAAGCAATCCAGCGCTTCCTCTAAACAGGGCAGACCAGCAATGGCTTCAACATCAAGGCGCTTGTGCGGGAAGATGCGACCTTGGTTGTATAGGATGCATGAATAGTAGCTATGCTGAGGATAGCTCTAGAACCTATCTGATGAAATCCTTTCCCTTGAATAGGGGTTCTTGGAGCTGTTAAAGAACGTATTATCTGCCTTGAAGCTATTGATGTCAAAGGAGCCCGGTGCTGATGCAGGACCTGGGAACCTTGGCAGCCTTGGGACTGGCTTCTGGACATGAGGCCTGTGCTCAACATGGTAATCAAATTGAGGACCTGCAGCAGACTCAGGAATAGAAGTGTCTGGATCAGTAGCTTCGCTGTCTTCTGAACCTTTTGGTGGGGAGGGCTCCACATTGGCTTCAGTGTTGGTTGTGGCAGCCTCAATATTTTCAGCCTCCGCTTGACTAGCAGGAGGGTCAGTCACAAGCACGTTCTCCTGGAGAACTGCTTCTTGGTTGAGCATAGGAGTGGGCTCTTGTGGTGCTTCTTCTGCGGCTGATGCAGCCGGAATGTCTTCAGCATAGACTTGAGGCCTTGGACCTTTGCGAAGCCTGCAGAATGCAGACGATGCCTGTGGGGTTGGTGTGGGCTGGGCCTCATTGTCTTTTTCCTCTTGAGGGCGATCCGCCCATGACGCATCTTGTGCAATTGGCATCAGAGGACGACCAATGTTGATGAGTTCGCTGTGTTCATACTGAGGAAGGGCTACATCATCTTGTACATTGTCCTGATGACCAATGTCTTCAGCAGCAATGGGGTCGGCTACTGGTATGTCTTCAGCTTCAGGAGCCTCTGTGGAAGCAGGCTCATGAACTGTCAGTTGTCGTTCTGCGTTGGGGTGAACCATAGAAATAGGTTCAACTATCAAGGGCTCTGTGGGAGCAGCCCGAGATTTCTTGAACTTTCGCTTCTTCTTGCTGGGGGCAGTAGGAGAGGCTTCAGAGCTTTTCCTCTTCCTGGCTTCAGCCTCAGCAATTCTTGTCTTCTTGAGCTCTGAAGCTATTGACCGGCTCTTTGGCTTCGAGCCAGTCGTTGCAGTTGGGAAGACAATTGGAACTGCTTCTTGCCTTGGTGCCTCTGGTTCAGCCATAGCAGGCTTCTTCTTCTTCTTCTTCGCGGCCATCTTGGGGTCGATGCCAGGACACCCAAGTGCCTTGCGCTTCTCAGCCTCATTGTAGGCCTGCACACATCTTTCAGCCAGAGACTTCATCCACTCACGTGAACCCTGAGCTTCTGCACGCTTCTTCAAAAAGTTTTCCTTAAGCTCGTGCAACATGATCTTGAAGCTCTTCACTTCTTGCACGCTGAGCTTGGCCATATTCTTCTTGAACTAAGCCTTTTCATGATCAATTTTCTGCTTCAGTTCAACAATGCGCTGGGCAATGGCAAGTTCTGAAGCAATTGCGCCTTGGAAGGCGACGTTGAGGCCAACAGGCAGCTACAGATCTTCGAAGCTGATGTTTGGTGTGGCAAACCATTCGTCGATGAAGTTGTGGATGATGGCGACATCAAAGAGAGGCAAATTGTTGAAGATTTCAGCTTCTTCTTTGCTCTTGATGAGCTGCTCGAGAGCGTCATCTCCAAGATCTTCATCACTTGACAGATCAATGGCTTCGCTGTGCAGAATGTCAGCAGCTGTGAGCTCTTTGCCGGTGTATGGCTGAGGCATCTTGGCCTTCTGGGGCTTGGAGACGCGGGATACGTCTTCAGACTGCACACTGTCTTTAGGAGGTGCAGTTGCCAATGGCTTCGCCCTTGAGACTTTTGGTGAAGGGGCCGGCTTTGAAGCTTTTGGCTACTTCGACTGCTTTGGCTTCGGTACAGCAGGAGCTTCATCAGACTCAGAGTCAGCTGGAGGGTCATTCATGGCAGTCCCTTGGACTAAGATGCGGGTGATGAGGCCCTCAAGGTTTGCATATGGACCGATGATATTGGGTCCTGCGTCGCGTGTGCCATCTGCCCTTGGTGCAGAGGGGCCAGGGTTGAAGTCTAACCCCAACTTCTTCTTGTTCTGCTTCGCTGATTGTTGGGCAAACTGGAAGTTGCGCTTGAATAGATTGTCGTCATGACACCAGAGTAGTGACGACGGATGTGCATCATCAGGCTGTGGCCCACGAACCATGCATGGATAGAAGCTTTGGGAAATAGCTTCATCTCTGGACCTGGGTACAAGGTTCTTGTATAAGATGTCTCCCCACGGTCTTTTGATGGCACTTTTCTCAGCATACTCTTGGGTTGTGAAGCGGTATTTGAACCATTGTTCTGACCAATAGCGTCGAATCCATTGGATTCGGGTCTTGCGCTGCCCATAATTCTCTTCAGGATCTGTTTTATACATTTCTGCCAGGTCATCAGGCAGATCTTTGGAAGTTCCTCCACGTCACTGTCTACCCCCCTTTCTTGCTGCTTCTTCTGAAGCCATAAACTTTAACTTGAAAGGCTTCAAAACTTTCAAAGGCTTCAAAGGCTTTCTTTTGCTAGACCAACAGGAACTGGCTTCAGGAGAATTTATGTGATGCTGTAGGAATTCTGCAAATGAATGCAGACTATGAGAACCAAAGGATTCTCCCACGGACATGTACCTGTGACGGCATTAAGGTGCGAGGGAAGGGGAAGAGGTCATATGCATTCTTAGAAGATTTTGAAGATAAATCAGTTTAGAAGACATTGACCTCATCGTGCGAAGACATTCACTCATAGATAAGAAGTTGGTTCCAGATTTGTACGAACCCACAGATCAGTACAAGTGAGGAATCTAACTACTTCATGAAGCACAAGTGAATATACTAGGCATGTTATGAGATGCAGATAGAGAGACCTAACTTGTGTGAAGAGAAACTTCTTATGGTAGAAAGTGACAGAACCATGAGATCAAAAGGGGCTGTAAAAAGAAGTTTTATTTACCACACTTGGAACTGCTAGACGGAGTGGGAGATGATGCCGAGCAGTTCAATCCTCCGTGCCCTAACTTGGCGACGGAAGACACCTACGGCGACGGCGGAGAGGACGATGCCCGCGATCGGCGTGAAGACGGCGTCGGAGAGGTTGTGGCAGCGAAGCGCTTCGTCGCCGGCGTCGTCGAGAGCTAGCGGTGGCGCTAGGGTTCGTGCGAGGGTGGAAGAAGGAGATAATGACCGCGGTAAGTGTGAATTTATAGGCTCAAGGGCGTCACTGTGCTATTACACAGGTGCCCCTGGCGATTCGCATCTGAGGAACGCGTGGCCAGTTTGCGGAAGTTTGGGGTTTGTTCCACGTCCCACGCACGCCTGGATTGTCGGGCGTTCCTGCTTCTCCGGATTTTATGTGGAGGAATGAGCATTGAAAACGGACTTTATGGTTGTCTCTATATCTTCTGCTGACAAGGACGCAGTGAAGACATTAGACAATTTCAATAGAATGCATATGACTTGGAGAGACAGAGTTTGAGATAGAAAGCATAGAGAAGTTTGGGGTCCGATCACATTCACTTAGTTCAAAAGATTCAACACAAAGATATAGCTATAAGTGAATGATGTAGAGGACAGAACACTAGCATATATATATATATATATATACTCAACATAGTGAAGATAATCATGAAAACATGTTGAGTTTGAAGCCAAACCAAATGTGAAGACATTGCCAGGTAACGCCATGAGTGAAACACTTCAAAATAGAACGTTTGGTGGTGGCGTTACCCACCGTATAGGAAGTATTAGACCCAAACACGGCGCACAATTATCGTGGCGCTCCGAAGTCAAATTCCACATTGATGTATTCACACTTAGAATGTATGTCTTCATTGATTGAAGATATACTTCACTTCGTGTGTTGCACATCTAAGTCATCAATATGCATAAGGGTTAGGATGTGTGCCTGATCACAGGACATTTGAGGATTCCAGGATATTTAGCTCACATCGTAACTTGCAAAACCTCTTCTCATCCAAGGGCTTGGTGAAGATATCTGCCAATTGCTCTTCAGTGTTGACGTGTATGATATCAATGTCTTCCTTCACAACATGATCTCTGAGAAAGTGATGACGAATTTCAATGTGCTTTGTCTTCGAGTGCTGAACTGGGTTGTTGGCAATCTTGATGGCGTTTTCGTTGTCGCAGTAAAGTGGCACTTGCTTCAGATGAATGCCATAGTCCTTGAGTGTTTGCTTCATCCACAGAAGCTGAGCACAGCAAGATCCAGCAGCAATGTATTCAGATTCAGCAGTGGAGAGAGATACACAGTTCTGCTTCTTTGAAGACCAACATACAAGTGATCGTCCCGGAAAGTGACATGTGCCTGATGTAGACTTGCGATCAACTTTGTCACCAGCATAATCAGCATCCGAAAATCCAACCAAATCAAACTCTGAGCCCTTTGGATACCATAATCCTAGAGTTGGGGTGTGAGCCAAATATCGAAGAATTCGCTTCACAGCTAAGTGATGCGACTCCTTTGGTGCCGCTTGAAATCGAGCACACATGCAAACACTAAGCATAATATCTGGCCTAGATGCACATAAATAAAGCAAAGAACCAATCATGGAGCGGTATACCTTTTGATCGAACTCTTTACCATTGTCGTCAGGACCTAGATGATGTTTGGCTGGCATTGGTGTTGTGAAGCCTTTGCAATCTTGCATACCGAACTTTTTCAGGCAATCTTTGAGATACTTCTCTTGAGAATGAAGATGCCATTGCGTTGTTGTCGTATTTGAAGACCAAGGAAGAACTTCAGCTCCCCCATCATGGACATCTGATATTGCTCTTGCATCATATATCCAAACTCTTCACTGTACTTCTGATTGGTGCAGCCGAAGATAATGTCATCCACATATATTTGGCACACAAACAGTTCACCATCATATGTCTTCGTGAAAAGAGTGGGATCTAGGGAACCAGGTATGAAGCCTTTGCTCTTCAGGAAATATTTGAGTGTGTCATACCAGGCCCTAGGGGCTTGTTTGAGGCCATATAGTGCCTTGTTGAGCTTGTATACCATGTCAGGATGTTTTGGATTTTCAAAGCCAGGCGGTTGTGCAACATACACTTCTTCTTCAATCTTGCCATTGAGAAAGGCACTTTTCACATCCATTTGATATAGAAGTATGTTATGATGATTTGCATAGGCCAGTAGTATGTGTATGGCTTCAAGCCTAGCCACAGGAGCAAATGTTTCATCGAAGTCAATGCCTTCCACTTGAGTATATCCTTGAGCAATGAGACGAGCTTTGTTTCTGACAACTTGACCATGCTCATCTTGCTTGTTGCGGTATATCCATTTGGTTCCTATTATCTTGTGCTTCCGTGGATCAGGACGCTTAACTAGTTCCCATACATTATTCAGCTCAAACTGTTGAAGCTCTTCTTGCATAGCTTGAATCCATTCAGGTTCCATGAAGGCTTCTTCAACTTTCTTGGGTTCTGATATTGAGACGAATGCGAAGTGCCCACAGAAATTTGCTAGCTGAGTTGCCCTTGAACGAGTGAGTGGACCAGGTGCATTGATGCTGTCAATCTGCACTTCATTGGCAACACGAGGATGTACAGGGCGAAGACTTTGCTCTTGCTGATTTGTGTTGTTGTTGGGAGGAATGTCTTCAGGCTGAGTATTTTCTTCATGTTGATCAGGTGCTGAGATGATAAGTTCTTCTTCAGGATGAGCTTCAGAAGGTATAATCTCTCCAGTTCCCATTAGCTTGATTGATTCACTATCTGGAATTTCATCTAGCACATTTGGCAGTTGCTCTCTTTGTGAACCATTGGTCTCATCGAACCGCACATCCACTGTTTCAACCACTTTGTAATGAAAGAGATTGAAGACTCTGTAGGAGTGCGAATCCTTTCCATATCCAAGCATAAAGCCCTCATGTGCTTTTGGTGCAAACTTTGAGGTGTGGTGTGGGTCCTCGATCCAGCACCTTGCGCCAAATACTCTGAAGTAACTGACATTTGGCTTCTTGCTAGTTAGGAGTTCATAAGATGTCTTGTTCAGAAGCTTGTGAAGATAAACACGATTGATTGTATGGCATGCAGTGTCAATGGCTTCAGTCCAGAATTTTCTTGGAGTCTTGTATTCATCTAGCATTGTTCTGGCCATCTCAATGAGTGTTCTGTTCTTGCGTTCGACGACGCCATTCTGCCGTGGCGTGTACGGAGCTGAGAATTCATGTGTGATGCCCAAGGTATCAAGATATGTATCAAGGCCAGTGTTCTTGAATTCAGTGCCATTGTCACTTCTGATGTGCTTTATCTTGGCACCAAAATTGTTCATAGCACGATTGGCGAAGCGTCTGAAGACATCCTGCACTTCAGTCTTGTAAAGGATTATGTGCACCCAAGTATATCTAGAGTAATCATCAACAATGACGAAGCCATAGAGGCAAGTAGTAGTAGGAAAGGTTGAGTAGTGAGTGGGACCGAAAAGATCCATGTGGAGCAGTTCGAAGGGTTGAGTAGTAGTCATGATTGTCTTCGAAGGATGTTTTGCCCTCGTCATCTTCCCTGCTTCACGGGCACCGCATAAGTGATCTTTCTTGAACTTGACTCCCTCGATGCCTATGGCATGCTTCTTCTTCGCAAGGGTGTGGAGGTTCCTCATGCCAGCATGCCCAAGCCTCCGATGCCAAAGCCAGCATTCTGAAGCTTTTGCAAGAAGACATACTGCAAGTTGTGGCCCTGCTGAGAAATCTACCACATACAAATCATCTTTCCGATACCCTTCAAACACTAGAGACTTGTCAGATTCCATTAGTACCAGGCAACGATATTTTCCAAATATTACGACCATGTTCAAATCGCAAAGCATTGAGACAGACATTAAGTTGAAACCAAGGGATTCAACAAGCATGACTTTATCCATGTGTTGATCCTTTGAGATTGCAACTCTACGTAGACCCAATACCTTACTTTTACCAATGTCAGCAAATGTGATGTGGCTCTTGTCAGATGGACGTAAGGTTGAGTCCATAAGAAGGCTTCTTTTGCCAGTCATGTGATTTGTACACCCACTGTCAATAATCCATTCTGAAGACTTTGAAGACGCTGGTGTCATACCCTATAGTGCAGTTAGGGGGATAGGCTTCACGAAGAGAATTGTGAAGCTAAAACATTTGACGAACCAGTGGGTTATGAAAACTTAGATCCAGATTAGGACTAATAGGGAGAGTAGCATGCGATTCAGGAACGAAGTACATAATGATGCCATTCAGGCATTTTATCTTGCGCCCTACAAGATTTTTAAGGTCCCCAGCAATAGCGTTAGAAGATTTTGGTTTTCTGCTGGAGACCTTTCCCTGCAAAAGAGAGTTAAGCCTTCTTAACCACCCACATCTTCAAGGGTGGCTTAGAAGCAATAAGTCTAAGTGCAGCATCTGAAAATTTTGGCTTTGAAGCCTTAGCAAACAGTCTTGCAGGTGGACAATGGTACTCATAAGAATAAGCAGAATAATTTTTGGTCATATGAACATGACGGTTTGATGAGCCGCTCTCATATTCATATGCCTGAGTATGGTTTCCCTGCAAAACATTTGCGTTAGTGCGACTCAGGTGAGTCCTTTGTCTGTATGAAGCCTTTGGACCGTATGATGCCTTTGGTCTGAGGTTTGTCTTCTTCATGTGAGGTGTCATGAAGACATTCACAGGAAGATTTTCCAGACACGTTTTCGGAACCCAGATCTTCTTCATAGGCGGTCCATTCCTGCAGTTAGTACCAATGTACCTGGCAAACACTTCACCATTCTGATTCTTAAACAGTTTATAGTTTGCATCAAAGGATTCATCAATGATAATGGGGTTAGCACAAGTGAAGCCAGATAAATTGGATGGATCTGCTGAAGGTTACTTTGCAGCAACCCATGTGGTTTTGGGGTACTGCTCAGGTTTCCAGTAAGAGCCATCTGCATTTATTTTCCTTACGAACCCAACACCCTCTTTCCGAGGGTTTCGGTTCAGAATCTGCTTCTTGAGGACATCACATAATGTCTGATGTCCTTTAAGACTTTTGTGCATCCCTGTTTCAAGCAATGTCTTCAACCTAGCATTCTCATCAGCAATAGCAGTGGTATCCTCAGCAGAGGGGTTAGTTACCACATCAACAGTTGAAGATATTGCAACAGCAGTAGCAGTGGAACATTCAGCAACAGAAGTAGCATTATCACGCTCAATGCATTTAAGACATGGTGGTTCAAATCCTTCCTGAGCGGAACTGATCTGTTCGGTGCGAAGTGACTCGTTTTCCTTTTGAAGATCTTCATGAGCCGCTCTCAATTTCTCAAGTTCTTGCTTCCTTTGAAGATAATCATAGGAAAGCTTTTCATGAGTTGTTGAGAGAGTATCAAGACGATCTTCAAGTTCCTGATACTTAACGTGAAGATTTTTTTATGTCTTCAATTAAGGATTCAGATCGAGTCATTTCAGCACCCAACAGATCATCGCTTCTATCTAATAGTTTTTGAATATGTTCCATGGCCTTTTGTTGTTCAGTTGCAATTTTAGCAAGTGTTTTGTAACTGGGTTTTGAATCACAATCAGAGTCATCGTCACTGGATGTTTGATAGCGAGTAGTGCGTGTGTTTACCTTGGCACCGCGTGCCATGAAGCAGTAGGTAGGAGTGGAGTCGTCCTTGTCATTTGCATCGGTGTCGGTGATGAAGTCATTGTCTTCAGTGTTGAAGATGGACTTGGCGACGTATGCTGTAGCCAGACTTGCAATGCCAGAATCAGACTCCTCCTCAGACTCCACCTCTGCCTCCTCAGAAGCGGACTCCTCCTCAGAATCCATTTCCTTGCCAACAAACGCACGTGCCTTGCCAGATGAGCTCTTCTTGTGTGATGAAGACTTTGAGGAAGACTTGGAAGAAGACTTTGAGTATTTCTTCTTCTTCTTGTCGTCAGAGTCATATTCCTTGCTCTTCTTCTTCCTTCTGTTCTCATTGTCCCACTGTGGACACTCAGAGATGAAGCGTCCAGTTTTCTTGCACTTGTGGCATGTTTTCTTCTTGTGGTCATGAGCAGAAGCTTCATCATTCCTTGAGCTTGATCGTGAAGACTTTCTGAAGCCTTTCTTCTTTGTGAATTTTTGGAAATTTTTCACTAGCATTGCAAGTTCCCTTCCAATGTCTTCAGGATCATCAGAACTGCTGTTAGATTCTTCTTCAGATGAGGAAACAACTTTTGCCTTCAAGGCACGAGTTCGCCCATAGTTTGGACCGTAGATATCTCTTTTCTCAGAAAGCTGAAACTCATGTGTGTTGAGCCTCTCAAGTATGTCAGATGGATCGAGTGTCTTGAAATCAGGACGTTCTTGAATCATCAGGGCTAGGATGTCAAACGAACTATCAAGTGATCTCAGCAGCGTCTTGACGACTTCATGTTTGGTGATCTCAGTTGCGCCGAGGGCTTGAAGCTCATTTGTGATGTCAGTGAGTCTGTCAAATGTGTGCTGGACATTCTCATTGTCATTTCGCTTGAAGCGGTTGAAGAGATTGCGAAGGACACTGATTCTTTGATCTCTCTGGGTTGAGATGCCTTCATTGACCTTGGAGAGCCAGTCCCAGACCAGCTTGGATGTCTTCAAGGCACTCACACGGCCATACTGTCCTTTGGTCAGATGACCGCAGATGATATTCTTGGCAGTAGAGTCCAGTTGAGTGAACTTCTTGACATCAGCAGCAGTGACACCTTCTCCAGCCTTGGGAACGCCGTTCTCGACGACATACCATAGGTCGACGTCAATGGCTTCAAGATGCATGCGCATCTTATTCTTCCAGTAGGGATATTCAGTTCCATCGAAGACGGGGCACGTAGCGGAGACTTTGATTATCCCTGCAGTCGACATAGCTAAAACTCCAGGTGGTTAAACCGAATCACACAGAACAAGGGAGCACCTTGCTCTGATACCAATTGAAAGTGCGTTATATCGACTAGAGGGGGGGTGAATAGGCGATTTTTATGAAAGTCTTCAAAACATGGGAGTTATGAAGACAAACAGCGAAGATATGCCTATTACTGTGCAGCGGAAGTTAGATTACACTAGGCAAGCCATGGTCAAGTATTCAATAGAGTGAAAGCACAATGACAAACAGCTGCAGTGTAATAAGGATCAGGTAGGAACAAGTTATGAAGCCAAACAGATCATACATTCACGTTGTGAAGACAAAAGATAGAGCAAGCATGCAATGGCTTCACAATGAGTAACAGTAAGAAAAAGGAAGTGAAGATGAAACCAGTGACTGTTGAAGACAATGATGTGTTGGACCAGTTCCAGTTGCTGTGACAACTGTACGTCTGGTTGGAGCGGCTAGGTATTTAAACCTTAGGACACACAGTCCCGGACACCCAGTCCTAAACACGCAGCTCAGGACACCAAGTCCTCACCGTATTCTCCTTGAGCTAAGGTCACATAGTCCTCGCCCAATCACTCTGGTAAGTCTTCAAGGTAGACTCCCAAACCTTCACAGACTACGTTCACTGGCAATCCACAATGTCTCTTGGATGCTCTGAACGCGACGCCTAACCGTCTGGGGATGCAGAGTCCTCAAGTGTAATAAGTCTTCAGATCACACAGACAAGAAGACTTAAGTGATGCCCAATGTTCTCTGGCTCTGGGTGGTTAGGGCTTTTCTCCTCGCTAGGAATTTTCTCTCAAAGGCTTCGAGGTGGGTTGCTTTCAAACGACAAAAGCCATGCACTAAAATCTGAGCAGCCAACCGTTTATGGTTGTAGGGGGTGGGCTATTTATAGCCACTTGGCAACCCGACCTGATTTGTCCGAAATGACCCTGGGTCACTAAGGAACTGACACGTGTCCTAACGGTCAGATTTCAAACTCACACGACAACATTACTTGGGCTACAAGCAAAGTTGACTTGTCCGGCTCTGGACAAGATTCGCTCTCATTGTCTTCACTCGAAGACATAGGTTTTTGGTTTAGGCATCACTTCAGTCATTCTGACTGGTTCTCCTGGACCCAACTTATCAGTACGGTGGTTCCTATGACTCAACACAAAAGAAAAAGAACTACGAAAGATCTAAGTCTTCGAGCTCCATAGGCTTCATAACGTGTCTTCTTTTGTCATAGTCTTCATTGTGAATATCTTCATATACCACCTTTGGCTTCAATGTCTTCATACAATTTTAGCGGTCATCTCTGGTAGTAAAACTGAATCAATGAGGGACTTCTACCTGTGTTATCCTGCAATTCTCACAAACACATTAGTCCCTCAACTAGGTTTGTCGTCAATACTCCAAAACCAACTAGGGGTGGCACTAGATGCACTTACACTAGTAAACATGCCTAACACGATTTTGCTACTTTCCCTACCTTTTTATAGACATCTAGGCCATTTTCTGCTCTTGCAACACCTGCCTTGTGATGCTTAACTATGCCAATTGCATTTTTATCAGTACCGGTTTCAATGTCTATTAGCCTGTTGCAATTAATAGTTGAATCCATTTTTAAACAGTTGTATTTCAATGGCTACAAACTTGCAAAACATGACTTAGGATGCTGTTAAGCCTGTTGCAATTAACAGTTGTATCCAATTTTTAATCTATCCATTTGCTACCATACTACTCTCCACAATGAAGATATACTAGAGATGTTGCCCATTTGCTATTTGGTGGATGCTAACCCTGTTGTACTTAACACGTCTGTCCATGTACTTACGCAGGGTCATAACGGCCGATGTTGTTGTTTGCCGTCGAGGTTAGCTGCATCCCATGTCTTACAGTATTTCACATCATTTGTGCAATTGTAGTTTAACTTCTACCATTTACTTGTTTCTTGTAGGTACACATGTCAGTGCCACTGATCCATGCTTCGACCTGAAGGAACAGCTCGCCTCCGCCGTCGCTGACTTTGGGCGGGCTCTGGCCAAGATGAAGTGCCCCAGCAAATACCTCTCAGGACTTACCAAGTATGTACTCACCAGTTCAATCTTACCAATACAAGTTGCAATTAATGGCTATGTTCTGTATGATCGATGTATTAAGCATGTTCTAGGAAACATGCCTAACACATTTTTGCTACTTTCCCTACCTTTTAAGACATCTGGGCCATTCTCTGCTCTGGCAGCACCTGCCTTGTGATGTTAACTATGCCAATTGCAGTTTTAGCAGTACTGGTTTCAATGTCTATTAAGCCTGTTGCAATTAACAGTTGAATCTATTTTTAAACAGTTGTATTTCAATGGCTACAAACATACAAAACATGACTTAGGATGATGTTAAGCCTGTTGTAATTAACAGTTGTATCCATTTTTTAATCTGTCCATTTGCTACCATGCTACTCTCCGCAATGAAGATATACTAGAGATGATGCCAATTTGCTATTTTTGGTGGATGCTAACCCTGTTGTACTTAACATGCTTGTTCATGTACTAACGTAGGGTTATAACAACCGATGTTGTTGTTTGCCGTCGAGGTTAGCTGCATCCCATGTCTTACAGTCTTTCACATCATTTGTGCAATTGCAGTTTAACTTCTACCATTTACTGGTTGCCTATAGGTACACATGTCAGTGGCACTGATCCATGCTTCGACCCGGAGGAATAGCTCGCCTCCGTCGCCACTGACTTTGGGCGGGCTCTAGTCAAGATGAAGTGCCCCAACAACCACCTCTCAGGACTTACCAAGTATGTGCTCACCAGTTCAATCTTACCAATACCAATTGCAATTAATGGCTATGTTTTTTACGGTCGATGTATTAAGCATGTTGTAGTAAAAATGCCTAACACCTTTTAGCTATTTTCCCTACCTTTTTATAGACAACTGGACCATTATCTGCTCTGGCAGCACCTGCCCTGTGATGTTTAACTCTGCCAATTGCATTTTTATTAGTACCGGTTTCAATGGCCATTAAGCCTGTTGCAGTTAATAGTTGTATCCATTTTTAAAGAGTTGTATTTCAATGGCTACAAACTTACAAAACATGAATTATGATGTTGTTGAGCCTATTGCAATTAACAGTTGTATCCATTTTTAATCCGTCCCTTTGCTACCGTGCTACTCTTTCTCAATGTAGATATCACTACAGATGTTGTCGTTTTATTACCATTTGTTATTTTTGGTGGATGTTAACCCTGTTGTAGTTAACATTGGCTTTCCATGTACTTACACAGGGCTACAATGGGCGATGTTGTTGTTTGCTATCGAGTTAGCTGCATCCCATGTCTTGTACACCATCTATTCCTAAATATAAGTATTTTTAGAGATTCCAATATAGACTACATAAGGAGCAAAATGACTGAATCTAGATTCTAATCTAAACTATATCTATAATTCTGTATACATCTGTATGTAGTTCATATTGAATCTAAAAAACTACTTGTACTTAGGAACATAGGTAGTTGTATTTTACATCATTTGTGCAATCTTAGTTTACCTTCTAACATTTACTGGTTGCTTGTAGGTACATATATGAGCGGTACTGATCCATGCTTCAATCCCTTTTGCATATGGGGCAATGAGATATTCATGAACAAGCGTCAAGTGAGGAAACTAAGAAAGATTGTTAGGCGAAAGAAACGGGTGATTGGAATTAAGCTCTTTATTTACACTTTGTCCAAGACAATAGTGAACTTTAGGATGGTAAGTAATGTGTTGCCTTTTCCCTGCCCACAAAAAAGTTACTCTATTAGACCTTAGTATCTGATATTTTTCTCTTTTCAGTGGTTTCCAAAGCTATTTACTGATGATTACCTTGCAAACTACATGACCGGAGTGGAGGCAACAAGGTTAATGTATATAATTCACGCTACCATGATAATGCTCTAGAAGTCTTCCTGAAGGCAGTGAAGGATGGGCGGGCGATCGTCGCAAGGGGTTGGAAAAAAGTGGTTCATGCCTATGGCATGCAGGAAGGCACATTATGGGCATTCCGCTACTTCAACATCGTCGGCAGTCAAAATGATTTACACTTGTCTCTTCACCTTTACCGCCTTTAAATATTGTGGTTCATCGTAGCTAATTGCTGCCTAATCCTGTAATTACTGAACATATTGTACTGGAAATTTTATTTATGGATTCGTTGTTGAACCATTGTGCTAAGAATTTGAATTGCATGTTTCATATTTCAAAATTTCCAATTCAAATAATAAATTATAGGCAAAAATATATACAGGAGCTAATAAAATAATGTGCACACGGTTAGAAAGAAAACAGCGTGTGCGATGTAAAAAGAGAACATACGGTCATGGAACTTTGCAAATGGTTCTGACAGTAAAAGCACTTGTGATGGATAGCCCAATGCCACATAGTTTTCTGTATCAAATCATGTGTGATGTAGTTGATAAAAGCAAACAGTTAACCAAGGCAGAGCGTGTGTGATAGTTACACCTTTCACACACGAGCGTATGCATAAAACTGTGTGGTATGTACATACAAACGGAGACGTTTTCCCTAGATTGACTATGTGGGATGTACATAGGAACGGAAACATATTCCTTGGTTTGACTGTGTGTGATATACATACCTACGAAAATGTTTTCCTGGGATTCACCGTGTGGGATGTACATACCTACGGAAATGATTGGGTTTCGATGCCTCACCCGATCACACTTGAGCTCATTTGGTGTCCCAGGAGGGCCTATCCCCGACAATTTCTGGGTCGTGTGGGAAGGACCCCCCCCCTATCGCCCACACTCACTTGGCGACGGTTCCAAATGTCGTCGCGGAAAGGGGTTAAAAACCGTTTGTATAGAACTGATGTGTACTAGTGCAAAATACACCATATAGCAGAAGATGGGCATCAGAGGCCTAACAAGGGGCCCACAAGGATGGGGGGCGCACCCAGGGGGTAGGGCGCGCCCTCCACCCTTGTGGCTGGCTGGTGGCCCCCCCTCTGGTATTTTCTTCGCCCAATATTTTTTATATATTCCAAAAACATGCTCCGTAAAGTTCCAGGACTTTTGGAGTTGTGCGGAATAGGTCTCTAATACTTGCTCCTTTTGCAGTCCAGAATTCCAGCTGCTGGCATTCTCCTTCTTCATGTAAACCTTATAAAATAAGAGAAAAGGCATAAGTATTGTGATATAAAGTGTAATAACAGCCCATAATGCAATAAATATCAATATAAAAGCATGATGCAAAATGGACGTATCAACTATCAAAAATGATTTCACTAGAAATGAGCTACATAATTTGTGTGAAGGGAGTAATTTTAGTTGGGATTGGGCTCGACCTAGGGGAAGAGATGGAGGAGTTTTAGTTGGAATAAAAAATGATAATTTTGACATTCTTAGTGTGGAAATTGGTGTTTATTTTGTCAAACCTTTATTGTTTAATAAAAAAGGTAAATTTGAGTGGAACCTCATCATTGTGTATGGGGATGCTCAGAATGTAGGCAAAGCTACTTATTTGGCAAAAATGTCTAGGGTGTATCAAGATAATGTTGTTGTCCCATGTTTGATGGGAGGGTATTTCAATATCATTAGGAAGAGTTATGATAAGAACAAGCCCACTGGAAATGATCAATGGAGTTTTGTTTTTAATGCCATTATTGAACAAGCTGGTTTGAGGGAATTACTCTCAAGGGAAGAAATTTCACATGGGTCAATAACCAGGATAATCCTACCTATGAGAAACTAGACAAAATTTTAATTTTCCAAGATTGGGAAGAACATTACTCCCTAGCAGAGATTTATGCTTTGGAAAGGGAACTTTCTGACCATGCACCTTTGATTTAGATACTGGTAGTAAAATTAATGTTACTCTAATTTTTAGATTTGAAAATTCCTGGATATTGAGAGATGGATTTTGGGAGTTTGTATATAAAATTTGGTCTGCACACTATTATGGCAATACTATTGAACAGTGGCAGATGAGAATGAGAAACTTTAGACAAAAAAGTGAGGGGTGGATTTTGAACTTTGATACCTGGTATGGAAAACTTAAAAACAGATTCTGACCAAATTAGACATCATTGTCAGAAATGCTGAAACATTTGGGCTATCTACTCATGACAGGAATGAACAGGAAGAACTTAGAACACAATTGCATAGATTGCTTAAACAGAGGAGCTAAAGTGGCTGCAGAGATATAAAGATAAGGAAATTAAAGATGGGGATTGCAATACTAAATATTACTGTGCTAAAGCAAATGGCAGAAGAAGGAAGAAAAAAATCATATCCCTACACCAAGAGGAAGGGGTGATTAAGGGGGAGGAATGTCTGATAAAATATATTACCGATTTCTAGAAAAAACTCTTTGGCCAGGCTGATCCTTCCACTATTATGTGGTGTTTGGTATGAAAATAAATAAAAGTCTAGGCCCTGATGGGTTACTTGCAGATTTCTATCAACATTTTTGGGATCTAGTTAAGTGGGATCTCGTGAAATTATTAAATGATTTCCATGCTGGAAAACTAGATATTTCAAGACTCAATTATGGTACCATCACATTGGTGACAAAAGTGTCTAATGCCAAGTAAATTTAGAAATTCGGACCAATATGTTTACTTAATGTTAGTTTTAGAATCATTACAAAGGTTTTGATGAATAGGTGTCGGATCCCACACATAGCAATACACGTTACACGTACACATAGCATGCAAGTATGCATTGTACAACATGGAATCACAACATAACTCAACAACTCATATAGATAAAGGCCCAGAAGAGCCATTATAGCATTTATTACAAGCAGCGGGTCACATGACCCTTCATACAGAGCATACAAGCAACGGAAGCATAACATGTCTGAGTACATACATCTACAAAAGAAAAAGGCTGAGAAGCCTGACTATCTACAAGACCTTCCTAAGGGTAGAAGATCGTAGCTGGGATACAAGCTACTCATCGAACTCCATGTGGAACTACTAGTGAGACCGAAGATCTCCTCTGCAAAACATAATTAAGCAAACATGAGTACAAATGTACTCAGCAAGACTTACATCAGGGCTAGCTACATATGCATCAGTATTAACAAATGGGGTGGTGGAGTTTAACTGCAGCAAGCCAGGTTTGACTCTATGGCTATCCTATACTACGACTATGACTAACTCTTTGAGGTGAGAAAGCGCACACGAGTCCACTAATCACCACGATGATACACTACTATGGATTCCCTTTCGTCTCACTACGGAAATGCCATCCATAGCACTCCCGCTTATCTTGCGTATTTTAGAGTAACCACTTCAAGTTGTCTATGACCATATAAGTCTCCAAGTACTCCATATCCGCGGACGTGGCTGTTCAAATAGATCATTACCCTGCAGGGGTGTACTTCTTCACACATGTTTCCACCACTTAGCGCCTGCACATGACATGTGCTCGGCAGACTTCAAGCGAAAACCGACGTGGGTGTAGACTACAACCTGACTAACCACACAAGACTCTAGTCTAGGTTTATCGCCTATCTAAGAACTGACCCACAACGGAAGTCCGACCGAGGTTTCCACTACGGCCTCAAATGATGTGTACATGGTTCCCAAGTCCACCTCGTCGGATGGTACTACGCTTGGTACACCCGGCCACGGTGCCTCCCGCATCAAAGCCTACCCCTCCGGTTAGCACTAAGCATGGCCCCCAGCACAACATATAAACACCAGAAAGTAGTTGCAGCTCTTGGACAGAGATCAAGGCGATTAATAAGTCGAGTGGGGTCATATTTCAAGGCCCAATGTGTGGTACTAGCTTTTCTTGGATCACATACACATGACTCGGTTCTTAAGGATGGTCCCAATTAGACAACCCACCATGTACTCCTACATGGCCTCTCATTGCTACTTTACCAAAACATGTTCACACACTTAGCTCTCATCATCAGAACACCATCGATTCACTCCAATTAATCACCCGGATGAACCAGACCTGACACAACTCTAGCATAACGGACATAGCATGGTAAAGATCATAGCAGGGGCTAAAGAAACTCCTAACCATGCTAGTAAGGTTTTACTATTTACTGTGGCAAAGACAGGTGAAAGATCATGGATGTCGCCTGGAAGGGGGGGTGAATAGGCGCTTTAAAATAATTACGGTTTAGGCTTGAAGAAATGTGGAATAAACCTAGCAGTTAATTTGTCAAGCACAAAACCTACAACAACTAGGCTCACCTATGTGCACCAACAACTTATGCTAAGCAAGATAAGCAACTAAGTGATAGCAAGATATATAACATGAAACAATATGGCTATCACAAAGTAAAGTGCATAAGTAAAGGGCTCGGTAAGAGATAACCGAGACACGTGGAGACGAGGATGTATCCCGAAGTTCACACGCTTGCAGATGCTAATCTTCGTTTGGAGTGGTGTGGAGGCACAATGCTCCCCAAGAAGCCACTAGGGCCACCGTAATCTCCTCATGCCCTCGCGCAATGCAAGATGCCATGATTCCACTAAGGGACCCTTGAGGGCGGTCACCGAACCCATACAAATGGCAACCCTTGGGGGCGGTCACCGAACCCGTACACTTTGGCAACCCTTGGGGGCGGTCACCGGTATGTGTCAAATTGCTCGAGGTGATCTCCACAACCTAATTGAGACCCTGATGCTTGCTCGGAGCTTTACACCACAATGATTGAGCTCCGAACACCACCAACCATCTATGGCGCCCAAGCACCCAAGAGGAACAAGCTCTAGAGTACCAAGTGAGGGAGTCCTGGACTAAGGGGTCCTTGGGCGTCCGGCCTATTGGATATGGGCCGGACTAATGGCTTGCGAAGATACAAGACCGAAGACTCTATCCGTGTCCGAATGGGACTCTCCTTGGCGTGGAAGGCAAGCTAGGCTTCCAAATATGAAGATTCTTTTCTCTGTAACCGACTTTGTACAACCCTAGTCCCCTCTGGTGTCTATATAAACCGGAGGGCTTAGTTCGAAGGACAAGATATAGCTAAATAGGCTAGACTTCTAGGGTTTTAGCCATTATGATCTCGTGGTAGATCAACTCTTGTAATACTCATATTCATCAAGATCAATCAAGCAGGAAGTAGGGTATTACCTCCATAGAGAGGGCCGGACCTGGGTAAACATTGTGTCCCCTGTCTCCTGTTACCATCGACCTTAGACGCACAGTTCGGGACCCCCTACCCGAGATCTGCCGGTTTTGACACCAACATTGGTGCTTTCATTGAGAGTTCCACTGTGCCGTCCTCAAAAGGTTTGATGGCCTCTTCAATCATCTACAACAATGTTGTCCAAGGAGAAGTCTTCTACCCCGAAAGATCTTTGTGTTCGGCGGCTTCGCACTGTGGGCCAACTCGCTTTGCCATCTGGAGCAGATCGATAGCTACGCCCCTGGCTGTCAGGTCAGATTCGGGAGCTTGAACTACGTCGCGGATACCCGTAGAGACTTGATCTTCAACGGATTCGAGACCACAGCAGCCGCTCCCCGTCACCATGATGAACATGACTTAAATCTGTCATCGGACCATACCCAGGAGATAGCACATGTAACTGCTCTGGCCTTAGATCCAGAGCAGATCGCGCCATCTGAAGACGGGAAGCTCAACCCCGCCACGGATGCTGCAGTCCCAGCAGCGTCAGAGCCGCACATAGACCCAACCTTGAGTGGAATCTGTGTCACCGGAGCCTCGGACTCGTTTCCGGCTACAGGTTCCGAACCATGTGCGTCCACGTGCGTCGAGCTCGATCAGTCATCGATCGTTGAATTCAGCTCCGCGGACATTTTTCGGCACTCGCCTTTGGGCGACGTGTTAAACTCGTTAAAAGCACTATCCTTAGCGGGGGGCTCACAGCCAAATTATATCTGGTTTGAACTAGAGACTGATGACGGAGAATTTCGCTTCCCACCCACCGCCCACTTCGTATCCACTATCGAAGACTTAACCGACATGCTCGATTACGGCTCCGAAGACATCGACGGCATGGACGACGATGCCGATGAAGAACAGGGCCAAAACCCGCCGTTTACCGGACGCTGAACGGCCACCTCTTCTTACGATGTGTACATGGTGGATACACCTAAAAGAACTAACGATGATGACAAAGCAGATCCAGTCGAGGATAAACCTCTTGAGACACAGCCAAAGCGCCGGCGTCAGCGGCGCCGCTCTAAGTCATGTCATGGAAAAGACAGCAATACCGGCACGGGAGAAAATAATACTCCAGACGATGCCGAAGATAATGAAGACCCTGTTGAGATAACTTCCGAACAGGAGGAACGGGAAAACAGGCAAGTTAGCCCTGATGAACAGGCCATACACGATGACTCAGAGGACAGTAATTATCTTCCACTCTCCGAGGATGAGGTGAGCCTCGGCAACGAGGATTTTATCGTTCCTGAGGAACCTCTCGAGCAGGAGCGCTTTAAGTGCCGGCTAATAGCCACTACAAGGAGCCTGAAGAAGAAGGAGTAGCAGCTTCAAGCTGACCAAGATCTGCTCAATGATAGATGGACTGATGTCCTAGCAGCCGAAGAATACAGCCTCAAGCGCCCAGCCAAAAGTTACCCGAAGCGCAAATTACTACCTCAGTTCAATGATGAGGCACCGGAGCCCGTACCATCATCGCGCAATGCGGCTGACCGACTGCCACATGGTCGGGACAAAGCGGCAACTCAAGACGAACACCAGCCCGCCCCACCTCACCATAAAAGTAGAGATAAAACAGCTCGAGGTTATACATATGACCTTTGGCAGGACCTGGACAGTAGAGCAGGACATACCAGATCGATCTACGGATCGCGAGGAAGCGCCCCGACATGCGACGATGGCCATCTATTCGGACGTGACAAGCCTAGTCACGCCCAGGACAAAAACCGCAGACAGACTCCATTGGAGCTACGTCGCGATGTGGCCCGATATAGAGGCGCCGCACACCCTCTTTGCTTCACCGACGAAGTAATGGAGCATGAATTCCCAGAAGGGGTTTAAACCCGTGAATATTGAATCATATGATGGAACAACTGATCCCGCGGCGTGGATCGAGGATTTTCTTCTCCATATGCATATGGCCCGCGGAGATGACCTCCACGCCATTAAATACCTCCCACTAAAACTCAAAGGACCAGCTCGGCACTGGTTAAAAAGTCTTCCTGAAAACTCTATTGGCAGCTGGGAGGATTTGGAAGACGCCTTCTGTGACAACTTCCAAGGTACATATGTTCGGCCACCTGATGCCGATGACTTAAGTCACATAGTTCAACAGCCCAGAGAGTCAGCCAGGAAATTCTGGACTAGGTTCCTAACCAAAAAGAACCAGATCATCGACTGTCCGGATGCCGAAGCCCTAGCGGCCTGTAAACATAGCATCCGCGACGAATGGCTCGCCCGCCACCTCGGCCAAGAAAAGCTGAAGTCCATGGCAGCCCTCACGGCACTCATGACCCGCTTTTGTGCGGGTGAGGATAGTTGGCTAACTCGTAGCAAAAACACGGCAAGCGAAGCGGGCACCTCCGACGTCAAAAACAGCAACGGCAAGCTCCGACGCAATAGGCACAAACATCGAAGCAATGGTGACAATACCGATGACACGACAGTCAACGCCGGATTAAGTGGCTCCAACTCCGGTCAGCGGAAGAAGCCATATAAAAGAAACAACCTGGGACCATCCAGCTTGGACCGCATACTCGATCGTCCGTGCCAGATCCATGGCACCCCAGACAAACCATCCAATCATACCAACAGAGATTGTTGGGTATTTAAACAGGCCGGCAAGTTAAATGCCAAAAACAAGGAAAAGGGATCGCAAAGCAAGGACAATGACGAGGAACCCCGGCCACCGAACACAGGGGGACAGAAGAAGTTTCCCCCTCAAGTAAAAACGGTGAACATGATATATGCTACCCACATCCCCAAGAGGGAGCACAAGCGCGCACTCAGGGACGTCTATGCGATAGAGCCAGTCGCCCCAAAATTTAATCCATGGTCGTCATGCCCGATCACCTTCAATCGTCGGGATCATCCGACCAGTATCCATCACGATGGTTCGGTCGCACTGGACCTTGACCCAATAATTGATGGATTCCACCTAACGCGAGTCATCATGGATGGTGACAGCAGCCCCAACCTGCTCTATCAGTATACAGTGCGCAAAATGGGCATTAATCCATCACGGATCAAGCCCACAAAGACTACCTTTAAAGGAGTCATACCAGGTGTAGAGGCCCGCTGTACGGGCTCAATCACACTAGAGGTTGTCTTCGGATCTCCGGACAACTTCCGAAGCAAAGAGTTAATCTTCGATATCGTCCCCTTTCGCAGCGGCTATCATGCACTGCTTGGATGAACCGCATTTGCTCGATTCAACGTGGTGCCATACTATGCTTATCTCAAGCTCAAGATGCCCGGACCACGCGGCGTCATAGCAGTTAATGGAAACACGGAACGCTCCCTCCACACCGAGGAGCACACCACTGCCTTAGCAGCAGAAGTACATAGTGACCTTTTCAAGCATAACCTTAATTCGGCGGCCGAGCTCCGGACACTGTCAAGAGAGTCCGGACTATTCTACAGTAGGACAGCTCGGCTCGTCAAGAGATCGACTAGCAATTTGTCCTCCGTCCCAGTCCCGATCAAGTGGCGGCATTCATACCGCGCGTACATAACTACGCACTCAAAATACCATGGGCATAGACGGAGGCATAACTAGCTTGTGATCCACAATACGGCTTGACCGCCCCCGGACACACATACTTTCACTGTTTCCTTTTTCTCCTTTTCAGGTTTGTTTTCCACAGGCCTTCCCGGATGGCCTGATCACAGGTCCGTTTGAAGGATTAATACACCAAGACGGCAGTAAGCATGGACGTAGAGGGGAATTTCCAGGTGGTCTCTTTAAACGACCACTCTACCTACTTTCAGGACCCACGCACAGCTCTCCCCTGGTTGTGGCATATTAAATAGCCTGTTGCTTATTGCACTACTTGTACGAATGCGCTTTGATGTATTAACCAAATTATAATGGAAACAGTTTGCGGCCCAAATTCTACGGCTCTAGCTTACTACCCTTTCTTCTTTTCTTTTTTGATAACTTTATCAAATAGCACCCGTACACTTTGGTATGTTTCAATTTGCGAGGGGCTTCATAGCGCCCCGCAATGTGGCAACAAAGTCCGAACACTTTTTACAGTATAGTTCGGCACCCTGAATTTAGCATTATATGCATTGGCTCCGAATCATGTATTTGGTCAATAGTTGGGTTGCCCGGCTCCTGTGCTTGCTACCTTACGTTCTGTTATATCGGCTAGGGTAGTAAAGGGAGAACTACTGTGATTGTGCCCTGGTTTACCCGGATGAGCACCTCAGTAGAGAAAGCCGAAAACTGACTGTCATGATGCAGCGAGAGCCGGTCAGCTCTTCGGAGGTCTCAAATCTTTAGAGATTTTTTCCGCATTACGCGAGGGATCGGTACTTACCCGATCAGGTGTTTACAGCGTCCTAGTTCGAATACTAGGGGCTACGCCTATATTTTTATTGTCAAACTCCTATGGCTAAGTGAGGGTGCTAAAGCCGCAAAGTCCGATTGCCTGGTTTGTTGCGCTAAACACCTCCTTCAAGGACCAAATAATTGGATCAAGAGTGTTTAGATTACATCCTGAACACTCCTGTACTACCTACATGGGGGCAGAAGCCGACGACTAGCCAACTCTCTGATTTCACACAACACGGCCGCACAGGAGGTGAATTTTTTTAAACAAACATTATATTACATAACGACTTTGTTTCATCATACAAGGCAGAGACAACATGAATGTACTCATTCAAAAATAATGTCTTGCGCACATTGCGTCGCCACAATATGAGACCCCTCCAGGACGTCTTCAAAATACCGCTCGGGTGTGCGGTGCTCCTTGGCCTCAGGTGGTCCCTTGGTCACAAGCTTGATGGCGTCCATCTTCGCCCACCACACCTTGACGCGGGAGAAGGACATACGCGCGCCCTCGATGCAGACCGACAGCTTGATGACATCCAGCCGAGGGCAGGCATTCACCAGCCGCTTCACGAGCCCAAAGTAGCTGCTGGGTATACCTTCGGCAGGCCACAGCCGGATTATTAAATCCTTCATGGCCAGTTCGGCCACCCTATGCAGCTCGACCAGCTGTTTTAGCTGATCGCTAAAGGGCACCGGATGTTCTAGCGCAAGATATTGCGACCAGAAAAGCTTCTCCGTTGAGCTCCCTTCTTCGGCTCGAAAGAATTCCGCAGCGGCAGAAGCACTGTGCGGCAGATCCACAAATGCCCCTGGAGAACTCCAAATCCGGGTTAGCAAGAGATACTTCTTCACATACTTGCTTTGTGTACTAAACGCCTTACCCTCCGCGATTTTCTTGGCCTCCTGAATCTCCTGGAGGGCGCCCTGGGCTTCATCCCGGGCCTCTTTTGTGCTTTGGCGAGTTCGGTCTCTTGAGCCTAAACATCGCGCTCCAAGGTCTCGCATTTTTTCACGGCATCCTGGAGCTCTTGGTGGACCTCATTAAGCCTGGCCTCGTGCTTCTTACGAGCGGCTTGTTCCTCGACAGCTCTCTCCTCGGCCTCGGCCAGGGCCTTTTTAAGGACCTCGACCTCGTTTGTTGCTCCTACAAATATCACGACACTACGGTCAACACACGTCATTCTTTCTTTCCGCATATACAGCAAGTCACAACATACCTCGCTTGTCCTCCAGCTGCCTTTTTACAAAGCCGAGCTCTTCTTCGGCCCGCTCCAGACTCTGCTTTAGTCCAGAGACCTCCGCAGCATGAGAGGGCGCAGCCAGCAATGACGCCTGGTTATTCATACAAGACATATTTAGTTAGTTCCCTGTGAAAATTACTTGACCTCTGCTCGGTTTTCTTTCCGAACACCGGACAGTGTCTCAGGGGCTACTGTCTATACTAGGATCTTCTCTTTCGCGTCGCTTACCTCAAAACCTGTCAGCAGGCTGCTACAGGCTTCGGTCAGTCCGCTCTTGACGGACTAAACCCTCTCAACCACCGTACCCATAAGGATACGGTGTTCATCCACAATGGAAGCGCCTCGTAGCACTTCTAGTAGATTATCCAGTGCTCTGGTTGGATAGAGGTCACCGGCGGGATAGGCACACCTCTTTCTCTCGAAGGAGGCCGCTCGCCGGATTCTGGAGCCGTATAGGTCTCCGGAACCGTATTCGGCTAGGGGCCGAACTGAACTTGGCCCCCGAGGATCTGCTCCCCCATGTGTCCGGTGGCCGAGGTTTCGCCCTCTGGCGCCACCCCGACGGCCTCCTGAACCTATCCCTGGCCCGGGAAGGTCCTTTGAGACAACACCTCGTCGTCGCCCTTGGCCTTGGGAGAGTGAGCGGCAGGCGGTGACTCGCTGGCCATCGCCTTTGAATGCAGCGAACCTCCTGATGAGGATCGCGGGGAGTTGTCGTGGGCCGGACTGCAATAGCATAATTCAACATATTAAAACTATGAAGAAGAGAGTCGGGATATATGGACGCATCAGGGTTTTTAGTACTTACGATGTGGCTGGGGGCTTGTTTCGGGGGCGCGGCTCTGGGCTGATGTCAACATCCCAAGCGGAGTTATCCGCAAGGGAACCCTTCCCCCTCTTAGACGCCTCTGCCTTGTGGAGGCCGCCCTCTTCTTCCTTCCCCCCTCAGGGGGAGAGCTGCTTTCTTCTTCCTCCTCCTCGTCGTCTTCAGCGGCGGAGGAGGGGGTCTCGTTGTCTTCGGACATCCTGTCCGAAGCGCCCTTGCGGCAAGGGCCACTCTTGGCCCCCTTGGCCTTCTTCTCCGGCGCCTTGTAGGGCGCCGGAACCAGCATCTTCGCCAAGAGTGGGATGACTAGTTCCTCGGGAAGTGGAGCCGCACACTGAATCCACTTCGCCTTCTTTGTCCAGCCCTGAAAAATGAATGGTGAAGCTTAAGTATCTTCGCTAAACAAGCAAGTAAAGGATGCATCTTGAAACGGGAAAAACTTACCGGACTGGCAGGATGGGCTAGGGCATGCCCAGGGTCCTCGGTCGTCGCCGGCGGCGTCTCCTTGCCCGTGAAGAGCACCTTCTGGATGTCCTCATGCGTAGTTCTGAAGAACTGTTGCAGAGTCTGGTGCTTGGCCGGATCGAACTCCCATAAATGGCAAGTCCGACTTTGGCATGGAAGGATCCGGCGAACTAGCATCACCTGGATCACATTCACGAGCTTAACGTCCTTGTCCACCATGCTCTGAATGCGTGTTTGCAGCGCTATTAGCTCGTCTGACAAAGACCAGTTCAGGCCCTTCTCTAGCCAGGAGGTGAGCTGCATTGGGGCACCGGACTTGAATTCGGGATCCGCGGCCCAAGCGGCGTCGCGAGGCTCTATGATATAGAACCACAGCTTCTGCGACTCCTTGACAGTCTCCATGAAGGTACCTTTGGGGCATGTGACGTTGGGCATCTTGCACACCATGGCACCTCCACACTCTGCGTGTTGACCGTCCACCACCTTCGGCTTCACGTTGAAGATCTTGAGCCATAGTCCGAAGTGGGGAGGGATGCGGAGGAAGGCCTCGCACACGACAATAAATGCCGAGATGTTGAGGAAGGAGTTTGGGGCTAGATCATGGAAATCTAGCCCGTAATAGAACATAAGTCCGTGTACGAAAGGGTGGAGAGGAAACCCTAACCCGCGGACGAAATGGGGGATGAACACCACCCTCTCATTAGGCTTCGGGGTGGGGACGACCTGCCCCTTGGCTGGAAGCCGGTGGGCGATTTCTTTCGCCAGATACCTGGCCTCCCGAAGCTCAGTGATGTCCTTCTCCTTGACGGAGGAGGCCATCCACTTGCCTTGTGCTCCAGATCCGTACATGGTTGAGTGCTTTCTTAAGGTGGAAAAATGAGGACTTGGGCACTGGAGCTCGAGAATGGAAGGGGAGAGAAAGAGAGAAGGCGTGGGTGAAGAAAGGGAATCCTTATCTCCTTATAAAGGCAGTGAATATCAAGCGCCTCCCCACTCGCCTTAAAACTCGCCTGTTCCCAAGGGCTGTGCAAACGGCACGGTTGGATTACCCACGCCTGTATTGATGAGAATCCCGCAATAAGGGGACGCGGTCTGTTGTTTGACAAGACGTGTGATACGTCTCCAACGTATCTATAATTTTTTATTGTTCCATGCTATTATATTATCCATCTAGGATGTTTTATATACATTTATATGCTATTTTATATGATTTTTGGGACTAACCTATTAACCTAGAGCCCAGTGTCAGTTTCTGTTTTTCCTTGTTTTTGAGTATCGCGGAAAAGGAAAACCAAACAGAGTCCAATTGACCTAAAACTTCACGGAACTTATTTTTGGACCAGAAGAAGCCTGCGGAGCATTGGAGATGGACCAGAAGAGTCTCGGGCTGCCCACAAGGGTGGGAGGCGCGCCCACCCCCCTGGGCGCGCCCCCTACCTCGTGGACAGCCCGAAGACCCCCATGACTTGTTCTCGACGGCAAAACCTCTTGTATATACAGAAACCTCCAGAAAATAACCTAGATCGGGAGTTCCGCCGCCGCAAGCCTCTGTAGCCACCAAAAGCCAATCGGGGCCCTGTTCCGGCACCCTGCCGGAGGGGGGAACCCTCACTGGTGGCCATGTTCATCATCCCAGCGCTCTCCATGACGAGGATGGAGTAGTTCACCCTCGGGGCTGAGGGTATGTACCAGTAGCTATGTGTTTGATCTCTCTCTCTCTCTCTCGTGTTCTTGAGGTGGTACGATCTTGATGTATCGCGAGCTTTGCTATTATAGTTGGATCTTATGATGTTTCTCCCCCTCTACTCTCTTGTAATGGATTGAGTTTTCCCTTTGAAGTTATCTTATCGGATTGAGTCTTTAAGGATTTGAGAACACTTGATGTATGTCTTGCATGTGCTTATCTGTGGTGACAATGGGATATTCACGTGATCTACTTGATGTATGTTTTGGTGATCAACTTGCGGGTTCCATAACATTGTGAACTTATGCATAGGGGTTGGCACACGTTTTCATCTTAACTCTCTGGTAGAAACTTTGGGGCACTCTTTGAAGTACTTTGTGTTGGTTTGAATAGATGAATCTAAGATTGTGGGATGCATATCGTATAATCATACCCACGGATATTTGAGGTGACATTAGGGTTTTGGTTGATTTGTGTCTTAAGGTGTTATTCTAGTACAAACTCTTGAATAGATCGATCCGAAAGAATAACTTTGAGGTGGTTTCGTACCCTACAATAATCTCTTCGTTTGTTCTCTGCTATTAGTGACTTTGGAGTGACTCTTTGTTTCATGTTGAGGGATTGCTATATGATCTAATTATGTTATTATTGTTGAGAGAACTTGCACTAGTGAAAGTATGAACCCTAGGCTAGCATTGCAATACCGTTTACGCTCACTTTTATCATTAGTTACGTTGTTGTGTCTATATTTTGAGATTACAAAAACCTATATCTACCATCCATATTGCACTTGTATCACCATATCTTCGCCGAACTAGTGCACCTATACAATTTACCATTGTATTGGTGTGTTTGGGACACAAGAGACTCTTTGTTATTTGGTTGCAGGGTTGCTTGAGAGAGACCATCTTCATCCTACGCCTCCCACAGATTTTTAAACCTTAGGTCATCCACTTGAGGGAAATTTGCTACTGTCCTACAAACCTCTGCACTTGGTGGCCCAACAACGTCTACAAGAAGAAGGTTGCATAGTAGACATCAACGTGCCAATGAAAACTGCATCTCGAAACGTGGAACGACAGATGAAAATGGTTCGAAATAATGACCGGGCAGACGTGATGTCACCTTACAAAAAGTTGTCAACGGATTGGACTCGTGAAATATTATACTCTCTGCGGTTGAGTGTGGTACTTGTGTTGCAGATCCGGACACGTTCATTGTGTCCGAAGACTATCTTGGAGTGTTCGAAAAGGGGAACCGGCCTTGCAATGCCGAAGAAAATCTGAGCGCCGGACACCTCGTCATTGAAGCCTAGTTCAGGGGCTACTGAGGGAGTCCTGGACTAAGTGGTCCTCGGGCGTCCGGCCTGTTGGACATGGGCCAGACTAATGGGCTATGAAGATACAAGACCGAAGACTCTACGGGTGTCCGGTTGGGACTCTCCTTGGCGTGGAAGGCAAGCTAGGCGTCCAAATATGAAGATTCCTTTCTCTGTAACCGACTTTGTACAACCCTAGTCCCCTCCAGTGTCTATATAAATCGGGGGGCTTAGTATGAAGGACAAGATATAGTTAAACAGGCTAGACTTCTAGGGTTTTAGCCATTACGATCTCGTGGTAGATCAACTCTTGTAATACTCATATTCATCAAGATCAATCAAGCAGGAAGTAGGGTATTACCTCCATAGAGAGGGCCCGAACCTGGGTAAACATTGTGTCCCCTCTCTCCTGTTACCATCGACCTTAGACGCACAGTTCAGGACCCCCTACCCGAGATCCACTGGTTTTGACACCGACACCAAGCACCCAAGAGTAATAAGCTTCTCAAGTTGAAACTTCCACGTATCACCGTGGAGAACTCAAACCTATGCACCAAATGCAATGGCAAGGGCACACGGAGTGCCCAAGTCCCTCACTCCCAAATCCCACCAAAGCAACAAAAGCTATGGAGGAAAATGAGAGGAAGAACAAGAAGGAGAACACCAAGAAATCCAAGATCTAGATCCAAGGGGTTCCCCTCACAAAGAGGAGAAAGTGATTGGTGGAAATGTGGATATAGATCTCCTCTCTCTTTTACCCCCAAAACTAGTAAGAATCCATGGAGGGATTGAGGGATAGCAAGCTCGAAGAAGGTCAACAAAGGGGGGCAAACATGAGCTAAAGGGATGAGGCTCAATGGGGAAGAAGACCCCCTTTTATAGGTGGGAAAAAATCCAACCGGTATCCCCATTCTCAGCCCGCAGCGGGCGGTACTACCACTAGCCACAACGGTACTGCTGCTCGGCCCAGTGGTACTACCATTGGGACCTCGCTCTGCGCCTATGGGAGAAGGAACAGAGAGGAGGGCTATTGAGCGGCACTAGTAGCGGTAGTAGGGGCATTACTACCGCTGCTACTGCCGCTAAACCCGACAAGAGACACGCAGGTCTCAAGTCAAGGTGGTACTAGCGCGGAACCGGAGCCGTACTACCCCCTGTGGCTTTGGGCGGTACTACCACTTATGACTTTCAGCGGTACTGCCGCTCCGGGGTCGCGGTACTAATGTTGGTGCCTCCCAATGCCACTTCTAAGCAAAACAGATGCTCCAGGAAAACCAGAACTGCCACAACTTCTACAAATGAGCTCCGAATTGAGCAAAATCAAGCTTGTTGGATAGATGACGACGAGTAGCATGCAACAGCGATATAGAGGAGTGAAACCTCCAACCGAGAAGAACCGGCATAACTCCAACATCGAAAACATCATAGAAGATGCATGTGAACTCTGTTTTCGTTGAACTCGAGCTTGTCATGAAGATGACCATAAGCTCTAAAACTCACAAAGAGAAACACCAAACAAGAACCAAGAAATATGATGCAAGGATGCAATGGTTTGAGCTCTCTATGAACGATACGACAAAGCTACCAACTTGAGAGCCCCCCTTGATAGTACGACAATCAATCCTATAACCTGGTCTCCCAACTACCACCATGAGACCGGTTAAAATAGAAAACCTATCAAGGGCAAACCTTTGCCTTGCGCATGATCCACTTGAGCTAGATGATGACGATCTTGTCCTCCTCAAGATGGACCACCTTTCTTGATTGCGTTGGGTCGATGAAGACTAGTTGATTGCTCCCCCATACTCTACTATGGGTGAGCCACTCCTCAGCACATCTTCACAAGTCCATTGTCACCACAATGGACGGCAAGCTT